>NC_049209.1:2932144-3047144 GCF_013347855.1 Anguilla anguilla | reverse complement strand
GTACTGTTTCACACTTGTTCCCTTCTTACGCTGCCTCTCTTTCTTTCTCACTTTGTGCCCTGGGGGGTTTATTCTAGTCTGTTTATTTTGCTCTGATATCCAGGTGTGGGGAAACTTTGTGACTGAGCACTCGATTGCTGTATCGTTCTCTGAATGACTGCACCGCACAGCCACTTTTGACCTTTTGAAAGGGCATCATGTTAGTGCAGTTAGCGTGGGTTAGCATATGTTAGCGCCGCACAGCGGGCAGTGAGCTAACGTAGGTTAGCGTGAGTTAGCTCAGGTTAGCGCCGCACAGCGGGCAGTGAGCTAACGTAGGTTAGCGTGAGTTAGCTCAGGTTAGCGCCGCACAGCGGGCAGTGAGCTAACGTAGGTTAGCGTGAGTTAGCGCAGCACAGCGGGCAGTGAGCTAACGTAGGTTAGCGTGAGTTAGCTCAGGTTAGCGCCGCACAGCGGGCAGTGAGCTAACGTGAGTTAGCGTGAGTTAGCTCAGGTTCGCGTGGCACTGCGGATAGCGAGCTAACGTCAGTTAGCGTGCGGTAGGTTTAGCACGAAACTGCAGCACGCTCCGTAGCTCTCGGTGCTGTAGCCTGGCCGCAGCCCCTGCGGTTTCCCTGACGCAGAGCTAATTATATAACGAGGCCCTGAAAGCGAGCGCGAGGACGGCGCCGCTAACGCTGTGGCCTAGCTGAGGTTAAAGGTGAGACGCGGCACCTGAAGCGCTGCTTGCACTTTCCCGTATGACCCTGTAGGCAAGTGGCTGTAGGCAAGTGTCGCGCTGCAAAAACGACGTGTTTTCAGCTGGAATAAAAAGTGTAGCAGGACACTTGTTCTCCGTGTCGCATCACACGTTTTGTATGCCGTGGACAACGTCGTACTTCGTTGCGCAGTGTTGATTGGACAAGCCAGACGGAGCATCGAAATTCATTGTCATGGACACGTTTTTTGGCTGGACCGCAACAGCGGGGCCAGCCCTACAAATGCGAACGTCTGTGAGTGACTGACTGCGTGAGTGATGAAGTTACACCATCGGTCGGCCGAGTTATGAAGTCACACCATTGGTCAGCCGGTCCAGCCATATCCTAGGTTTTGACCTGGTCTTGTTATTTTTTATTTTTTTGGCTGGTGTTGATGAACATGAAGGCATCAGGTGATAAACTGTGGGGACGATTGGGGTTGATTAAGTCAGTGAACCGGTTAGCTGACATCCTAAAATAGTTGAAATGCCTTCGTCCAGCATGTAAGGTGTCTGTTTAACTGGGCTCCAGCGTGTAAGGCGTCTGTTTAACTAGGCTAGATCATAATCTTGTTTCTCGCTCGTTTTCGTTTACCTGACTGAAGGACACTGAAACAAAAAGGATTTAATTTTAATTCGAGAGAAGGAGATTTAAAATAGCTTCCTTCCCTATTTCTCAGTAATTTCACCGGATGCCACCATGTTTTCACAACTGTAAACATCACCAGTTTGGCGTCTTGTTACCATAGAGACAACAACAACCTTTTTTTGTTTAGTTTCGCCCTGGATCCCTAACTGTTTGCCACTTGTATTTTTTCATAATTTGGACTGGCAAACTAAACCCTTTTTGAGAACAGCTTTCAGTTGGGATTTTGATTTAAACCTTTGAACTTGTCAGTTGCTGAGACAAACTGATGGAGATGGATGGATGGATGGATGGATGAATGGATCCAAATGAGGTGTAACGTTCCGAGATTCAAGGGAGAGGGACTGATTCATTGGACAGATAACTCTCTTCATATGTCAGTCCTATTAATTCATTTAAGGGTAAAAATATTAAGCAGCTGCCCACCATGTCACCTCTGCGTTTCTCAATGCTCTCCGGATGGCTGCGGCTCTTTGAGTCTTAACCCACACTTCCTGTGAGATTCCGGTGTGCTGCAGGTGTTGAGACCAGAAGCAGGGCATCGACACCGCGGAGGGTCTGATTAAAAGTGCAACGCAAGGTTTTTAGAGCAAAGTTCTGATTTATTTAAAGACGGGTACGAAGTGGAAACGGCCGGAGTACGAAGTGGAAGTCCCAGCCGTGAGAAAGCAAGAAAGCACCGTGGGGAATTTTTTTTTGGTGCAGCTTTTGAAAAACCCAAAAACGGAAAATCAGAGAGCTGCTCAGATGCCTCCTCTGCGGTGTGGGCTGTGGGGCGTGAGCTGCTCCCGTATTGATAACTGATTACGGTCCTTATCGGGGTGGGGGTGGCGGGGGTAGGAGAGCAGCGCTCAGCGAGTCGGGGCCGCGCGCGGCAGTGTTCACGCTGCTCGAAGAGGACAGGAAGCTTCAACAGTCTGCGGTATCGCACTTCCTGTCAGGACGTCTGCTGCGCTGCTCGTCCTCAGCGCCGCGAGAGCTCGAGCGTGCCCCCCCCCCCCCCCCCCCCCCCCCCCCCCCCCCCCCCCCCCGGCTCAGAGAAGCGGTCTGCGTTTCCGTCTGCGTGCAGCGACGTGAGCTGCGAAACGTCCGCTCCAGAGCCGCCGAGTTTCTGTTCCCCATCGCCGTCGCTCTGCTCGGCTTCGCTTCGCGCTCGTACCGCAGCTGCTGTCAGCTTCCTGCGTGGGGGGTGCAGAAGCGCCAGCGTGCATTCAGTTCTCCACACAAAACGCTTTTTGCAAAAGCGGTGCACAGAGACGATTAGGTGCTATTTGAAACGCGCTAGCTTTCTGATTTCAACTGATGTCTGTCTGTGCAGATAGACTGATCTCACTGTCTGTCTACAGCGTAGACCGAACTCATGGTCCATATTCTGTGGACTGGAGTGTAGCGCAGTGGGTAAGGAACTGGGCTTATAACCGAAAGGTCGCAGGTTCGATTCCCGGGTAGGACACTGCCGTTGTACCCTTGAGCAAAGGTACTTAACCTGCATTGCTTCAGTATATATCCAGCTGTGTAAATGGATACAATGTAAAAAAAAAAAAATTAAAAAAAATGCTGTGTAAAAAGTTGTGTAAGTCGCTCTGGATAAGAGCGTCTGCTAAATGCCTGTAATGTAATGTAATGTAATGACTCACAGTCCATATTAGCCAGTTAGCTCATTTAGCCAAGGTTATTGGTGGAAACAAAAACCTGCACACACCCACCGGCCCTCCAGGACCAGGACGGTCCATCCCTGGTCCATGCTGTAGACGGATCTCACGGTTTATATGCTGTAGACTGATCTCACGGTCTGTATGGTGTAGACTGATCTCATGGTCTGTATGCTGTAGACTGATCTCATGGTTTATATGCTGTAGACTGATCTCATGGTCTGTATGCTGTAGACTGATCTCATGGTCTGTATGTTGTAGACTGATCCCATGGTCTGTATGGTGTAGGCTGATCTCATGATCCATATGCTGTAGGCTGATCTCATGGTCTGTATGCTGTAGACTGATCTCATGGTCTGTATGCTGTAGACTGATCTCATGGTCTGTATGCTGTAGACTGATCTCATGGTCTATATGCTGTAGGCTGATATCATGGTCTGTATGCTGTAGACTGATCTCATTGCCAGTATGCTGTAGACTGATCTCATGGTCTGTATGCTGTAGACTGATCTTGTGGTCTGTATGCTGTAGGCTGATCTTGTGGTACATGTGCTGTAGGCTGATCTAACATGCTGTAGACTCATCTCATGGTCTGTATGGTGTAGACTGATCTCATGGTCTGTATGCTGTAGGCTGATCGCATGGTCTGTATGGTGTAGACTGATCTCTTGGTCTGTATCCCGTAGGCTGATCTCATGGTCTGTATGCTGTAGACTGATCTCTTGGTCTGTATCCCATAGGCTGTTGGTGGTCTGATGGTGAGATGATCAGTTTTCCCTGATTGGCTGGGGAGCACCTCATAAGCTCTCGGGCATAACCCCGCCTCCGAGGTGCTTAATTTGCCCCCCCCCCCCCCGTCACAGTGAGAGGTCACGGGCGGGGGCTGGGGTGGGGGGTGGGGGGGTGGGGGGGTCGCTGGCTAATAGGGTCTGTCTCTGGGGACCCCCCTGCCTGTTGCCACGGCGCTGCTGCCCCGGAATGATTTACGAGCTAGTGGAGGCGCGGGTGGGGGGGGGAGGATCTATATCCCGCCATGTTGGACCCGCGCGAGCCCCTTCCCCACCAGCGCAGCGACGGTGGGCCTTCGCGCCAGGTTGCCGTTGGCAACGCGGCGACAGGAACGTGAAGGCATCGCTTTCTGCTGACCCCCCCCCCCCACCCCGCACTGCTCGTAGCAGCGTGCCCTCTTAGAGGTGGGGGGGTAGAGGAGGGTACGTTAAGGCCCTGGTTCTGGGGGTCCCAGGGCGGTCCTGCAGCGCTGTAGCCTCTCTCCTCCTCTGCTGCTGGCACTGCTGCTGCTACTGTTGCTAATTTTATGGGATTACATCATCGCAGCAGAGATGACAACCTGCCTGCACCTCCCCACCACCCCCCCCCCAGCCCCCCTCGCCCTCTGGGGACGGCTCATATTTTCATCCCACTTAGCGAGATGGATCTCTCTGATGCTGTAATCAGCCTGCTTTTGCCGGGGCTTCTGGGAGCACTGGACCTGAGGGGGGGGGGGAACGCGGGGGTGGGGGGGGGCCTTCCTGCTCTCTGCATCCAGCCCCCCCCGTAAATGAGCCCGCCCTCCTCGAGGGGTTACCCTGCCCCCCCTTCTCTCCTTTCCGACCCCCCTGACCCCCCCGGCTCCACAGAGGAACTGGGTGGAGGGGTTTGTGAAAAAGACAGGAATTCCTGTGTGGGAGGAATAACAACAACAGCCAAACCTGCACCTGAGGCACAGCTACCCCAGTGAAGACCAGACCAGCACAGCACAGCACAGCACAGCTCAGAGCAGCACAGTCCAACTCAGTACAGCTCAGAGCAGCACAGCCCAGAGCAGCACAGTAAAACTCAGCACAGCACAGCACAGAGCAGCACAGTCCAACTCAGCACAGCACAGCTCAGAGCAGCACAGTCCAACTCAGCACAGCACAGAGCAGAGCAGCACAGTCCAACTCAGCACAGCAAAACTCAGCACAGTACAGCTGTACACAGCACAGCACAGAGCAGCACAGTCCAACTCAGCACAGCACAGCTCAGAGCAGCACAGCCCAGTGCAGCACAGTCCAACTCAGCACAGCCCAGAGCAGCACAGTAAAACTCAGCACAGTACAGCTGTACACAGCACAGTACAGTGCAGCCCAGCTCAGTACAGCACAGCTGAGCGCATTTCAGGAGTCTGTTGCACAGGAAACAGCAGGGAGCGGAAACGTGGTGGCAGCCTAGCGCCCCCCCCCTATCGTGTGCCGTTATAAACATTGCCGCTGATACTCCTCGCCTGAGAGAGCGCCGGAATCGACACGACCGCAGCTCACAGCCAGTGAAACTTCCGCTGCTGGCTGATTGACGTGAGCTCTGCACATGTGGTCTGGTGTGTTTGTTTATGAAGCGTGTGACAGATAGGCCCCCCGCCTCGCCCCCCCCCTTGCAGGCAGCTGTCTGTCAGAAGCGCCTCTCTCAGGAAGCGTTGGGCACAGCTCTGGGGGTTTGTGTGGCGAGTGACGCAGGTGAGGCAGCAGACAGAGGATGTGCATCCTGCTCTCCATCGCTCAGCTGAGGGAGCTCGCCCCCCCTCCTGCTGCCCCCCCCCCGCTCGCTCACCCCCCCCCCGCTCGCCCCCACCCGCCGTCTCGCAGGCTGCCACCTCCCGCCCCCCTCCCTCCCGCACGCTGACCCGCCACAGAACCGAACCTCGCATGGCGGGGGGGGGGGGGGGGGGCGGGGGTTGGGTCATCAGGGGCGAGGGGCCGATGGGCTGCTGCGGTTCGCTTGGTCAACTCCGCCCCCAGCTTAAATTAAAGATGAGAGGAAGTCCTCTCGCCCGCACGCAGACCCCACTGCAGCCCCCCCTGCCTCTGAGTGACAGGTGTCTTCAGCTGGCACAGAGTCTCCCGGTGAAGATTCATTTTATTAAAGGGGGGAGGGTGAGCAGGGGACCCCCCCCCTCTCTCCACCGTGCAAGCCAGAGCAGCTCACGGGCGAGGCGCCCCCCCCCCCCCCCCCCCCGCACACCGCGCGCGGCTCAGACACAGTCTGCGGAGCGCACTTTCTTACACACAACACTTTCCCGTGAGAGCTCCATGTGCTCGCCTCCCATTGGCCGCCGCTGAAAGGGATGATGTCATCCTTACTTGAGGGCGAACCGTGGAGGAAATAGAATTGAGTCCCCATCAGCGCGCTGGTGCAGAGGCTGGTTAGAGCGCACAGACGCTCATGCGCCCTGACTGAGCGCAGCAGATGCATTCTGTGCGCAATTGAAAAAACCGTCCCTGCTTGTGAATTAGCAATGTGATGCAATTCATGGGTCTTGGATTTATTCATGTTTCTTTCTCTTCTCTTCTTTTCTCTTCCTCTTCTGCGCATGGTTTAACTGTGAAGCGTCTGAAAGACTCAGTCCTGAGCGCGTGCGGTGTGCACGTATGTGCGAGGGCGCTCTGCGTGTTCTCAGGACTGCTTTCGGCAATCAGACGCCGTTCAGTGTCGCCTTTCCTCCAGGGTGCAGGAAGTGGACAGACAAAACGTTCTGCTCTCTGTTTCTGCCGTTCCAGTTGGGCTCACAGATCCGCGTGTCTGTCGTCCGTCCGTCTGTCCGTCAGTCCGTCCACCCGTCCGCGGCTCCCCGGGAGCGATCACACCCTGTGCATTATGGTCCTTTTTCTGCCGCACGCCCTGTTGAGCTGCGGTGAGGCCAGGCTTTGTGCAGACGCATACATTTGCATATTTCCCTGCGTTAGACCTGACAGCACGGGTGGCGTCTGCATGGGGACCGCGCTTTATATTTTTTGAATTATTATTATTATTATTATTGCTTATTTACGCGGTCGTGTTTTCCTTTTGCGCTGCCCCCCTCCCCTCCTGGTCGTGGCAGGGGCGCGGAGGTTGGGGGGGGGGGGGAGAAGACTCTGAGGTTTATGTTGTTTTCTGATCAATAAAGATTCCCCCCGTCTCTCCTCTGCTCCCCAGCTGCCAGACAGCCAATCGGGCTAATGCAGTTTCCCCGGCTCTCCCTCCCTCCCCGCGCCTCCCGCCCAGGTGATGTCATCCTTTTGCTGCTCCGCTCTCCTCCCCTCCCTCCCTCCCTCCCTCCCTCTCTCCCCCCCTCCCTCTCCTTATTAGCGGTTCCGTCGCGCGGAGGAGCGCCCAATCGCGCGGAGGCAGCGGTAGGGGACGAGCTGAGCGCGGACGGCGGTGCTGCTGCAGAGCCCGGCGGTGTGTGGGGCGCTGAGAGAGAGCGAGCGAGCGTTAGCGTTAGCGTTAGCGTTAGCGCGCGGGTGTGTGCTGCCGAACCAGCCGCGGTGCCGGAGACGCTGAGCGCTGCGGGGGGGCACGGCAGGGGAGGGGGGGGGGGCGGCCGTGACCGCAGCTGCCGCTGGGAGCGCCTGAGGAGTTTGGCTCGCTCTCTGGGAGGACAGGAAGCAGCCCGCTGTACCGCCGGCCGAGGACCGTACCGACGCCGCCGCCGCCGCCGATGAGGCAGCCCGTCTCCGCTTTCGCCGAGTGCGTCCGGGGGGGGCCAGCGACACCCTCGGGTCCGCGCCACGACCCCGCTTCAACAAGTTTGGCCGGCGGGGAGCCCTGCTCTGGACCCCGAGGTGCCGCGGCGCCTCTCTCTCTCCTGGGATCTGCGTTTCGGGGCGTCTGGCTCTGCCGCTGAGGGACAGTTTTGGGGATTCGGGCGCTTTTGAGACGGAGCGGAGTTGGGGGGGGGGGGCGCGGGGCTGAGCTCCTCTGTGATTGACAGCTGCTCTGATTTGGGGCGCTCTCTCGCTGGGCGGTGGGGGCGAGCGGCGCTCCTGTGACTCCCGCGCATCGGGGCGACAGAAACTCTCCCGTCGGCATCGCCGCGCAGTCCTCTGCTTTTTCTCCTTCTTTTTCTCTCCTCGTTTGGAAAGGGGAAACTTTCCCTCCCCCTTGCCTGGGAAATGGCTTTCCTCGTCCGTTGCTATGCCAACTGTCTGCAGCCGTGGTCCTCCAAAGTAAGTGATGCTGTGATCTCTTCCCCAAGCTGCTCTGAGCAGCCTGCTCTGTGTCTGATCCTGCTGTCCTGTGCCCTGTTCCAGATCAGTGTGCCTGTGCTGTCTTCATTCACTCTTTCACTCGCTCGCTCACTCACTCACTAACTCACTCACACACTCACTCACTAACACATTGACTCACTCACTCATTCACTCACTAGCTTCAATTTTTTAGTTTGTAAATGTCTTATTTATCTGTGCGCAGAAGTGATTGATGTTTAGTGCTGCACTCTTGTGCTGAGCTCATGCTAAGCTACAGGTTTGTGGGCAGCTGCTGATACATGCTAATATCAGGTGAATGGCGTTGTGTGTTTTTCTGTTGCACATTTGCTTCCCTCTGAAGTTCTGTAGACAGTTCTGTATGCAGGGGAAAGTACTACAGGGGAAGATGCACCCTCCCCCCCCCCCTCGAGGTTTTGGAATATGTATGAGCGTCAGTCTCCGTGCTGGCATGGGAGGGGTCATGGGGTCAGTACTGGCTTGATTGATTGCGTACTCTGTGTAGACGTTGAGTCGAATTCCCCGGGCTGGTATTTCTGACTGGTGTGTGGCTCTGGATAAGCCTGGTCTGTGCCCCACCCCCCAACCCCGCGTCCCACCACAGCGGGTGTCCTGTCAGAGCAGGGTGCACCCCAAACAGACAGATGCTATGCCCACACCCCCCTTCCCAAGTTCTGGCCATCTCTGGTCTACCCCAAACGCATCTGTTCTAATACGATACTGTCACTCAGGAAAGAAGCTTCATTCCGTCCCCCTGGTCTCTGCTTCAGTCTGTCCCCCTGGCCGCTGCTTCAGTCTATCCCCCTGGCCTCTGCTTCATTCCATCCCCCTGGCCTCTGCTTCATTCCATCCCCCTGGCCTCTGCTTCATTCCGTCCCCCTGGCCTCTGCTTCAGTCTGTCCCCCTGGCCTCTGCTTCATTCCGTCCCCCTGGCCTCTGCTTCGTTCCGCCCCCCTGGCCTCTGCTTCATTCCGTCCCCCTGACTGCTGCTTCATTCCGTCCCCCTGGTCTCTGCTTCATTCCGTCCCCCTGGCCTCTGCTTCATTCCGTCCCCATGGCCTCTGCTTCATTCCGTCCCCCTGACTGCTGCTTCATTCCGTCCCCCTGGCCTCTGCTTCATTCCGTCCCCCTGGCCTCTGCTTCATTCCATCCCCCTGGCCTCTGCTTCATTCCGTCCCCCTGGCCTCTGCTTCATTCCGTCCCCCTGGCCTCTGCTTCATTCCGTCCCCCTGGCCTCTGCTTCAGTCTGAAGCAGACCACAGCCGGCCGGGAACGTGACCTGTTCCCGCTGAAGTGCCACCTCTCGCGCACACTCTCTGGCGCTAAACGAGGCGCTGTCTCTCCGTGCCGCTCGGCTGGAAGGGCGCGAAGCTGTCGCCCCTGGAGCAGATGTCTGTGTCAGGATTTTCCTCCGTGCTCGTCTTCATTACGGGACGCGCGAGGACTTAATGATCTCCGTGGCGATAATGTGTCGCGCGTTAGAAAAAAAAGGAAAGACAGGCAATGGGGACGGTCTCCTTTAGTGTTACTACCATTTTACATCACCACCGTATGTTTGGACCATATCAAATCATGACACTACATTATGTTATATGAAGCTGGGAAGTGCTGTTATAATGGTGTCTATGTGGAGCAGAACAATCTCCCATAATGCTACACTGTGCTGTTACTCTGTGTGCAGAACAATCTCCCATAATGCTCCACTGTGCTGTTACTCTGTGTGCAGAACAATCTCCCATAATGCTCCACTGTGCTGTTACTCTGTGTGCAGAACAATCTCCCATAATGCTACACTGTGCTGTTACTCTGTGTGCAGAACAATCTCCCATAATGCTCCACTGTGCTGTTACTCTGTGTGCAGAACAATCTCCCATAATGCTCCACTGTGCTGTTACTCTGTGTGCAGAACAATCTCCCATAATGCTCTACTGTGCTGTTACTCTGTGTGCAGAACAACCTCCCATAATGCTCCACTGTGCTGTTACTCTTTGGAGCAGGGCAATCTCCCATAATGCTCCACTGTGCTGTTACTCTTTGGAGCAGGGCAATCTCCCATATCTGCCTGTTTTCTGGTGGTCAGCCATATCCTAGGTTGGCGCGCTCGTGAACTTCCTGGCAGTGTTGCTAATGGCTTTCTGATGACCATTAGCATTCATTCTCCCCCGTTTGCCGCTGTCTTCTGAGGGAGAAGCCAGTGTCAAGAATCCTGCAATTACGTTGACTAGTGAGATGTTTTCCACAGTTTAGCCAGCTTTTCTTGTCATGGGGGCTATGGGGGGTGGGGGGGGGGGGGGGGGTGGGGGGTTCAGGGGTATTAGGGGCAGGGATTCGGGGGGGGGGGGGGTTCAGGGGTATTAGGGGCAGGGATTCAGGGGGGGTGGGGGGTTCAGGGGTATTAGGGGCAGGGATTCAGGGGGGGTGGGGGGTTCAGGGGTATTAGGGGCAGGGATTCAGGGGGGGTGGGGGTTCAGGGGTATTAGGGGCAGGGATTCGGGGGGGGGGGGGTTCAGGGGTATCAGGGGCAGGGATTTAGGGTGGGGGGTTGGGGGGGGGGGGTAAGCAGACAGAAAAGTGTTTGGCAAACTTTTCCCCCCTCCCTCAGGTGCAGAGTGCTTAGTCCCGGTGCCTCAGCGGTCGATGGTGCTGCAGAAGTTAGGCGGTAATGAGCCGGCTGGCGGGTGTGTGAATAATAATTCGGCGGGGGGGGCGGGGGGGGGCGGGGGGGCATGGGGGTGCCCGCACTGAGACATGTGCCGCGTGCCTGCTGTGCTAAATGGGGGGGGGGGGGGGGGGGTCTTCCTCATCCAAACTCCTGCACCTGCCGGCCGCGGGGCGCATTCAATCTAACAGCAATGCGCCCTTTCGTTAAGGCAAATGCACATTTTTTAACCCCCCCCCCCCCCCCACAACACGCTTATTTTTGGTGCCTAGTAATGAGCAAATAAAATAAAACTTTTTTTAAAATCTAAATTTGCAAATGCACGGTAAAGCAAAATCCTGTTATGGAAATTGTTAGGTGTGAGTAAAGAGTGCTGTGCTTTATTAATATCTGTAGTTTTTTCCCCCCCCCTGAATGTAGCTGTCTGCACTTTAAAATATGGGTGTGGACGCGGCTGCCGTGCTCCATAGCTTAGAGCTGAGGGGAGTGGAGAGCAGCTCGTGATGGATTTGCGCTGGCCTGGCGCTGGAAGTGTTGCTGCTGCAGGCTTTATGTGAATCCGATGGCCTAGTGCTGCCCAGTCCTGCAGGGGAGCGTTTGTGTGGAGAAGAGTAATAGTTTTGGGAGGGGAAGTGTTCGTGGGGCCTAATGCACAGCCCATCGATCGCTATCGCCTCTGCTTCCTGTCCGGATGAAACCCTACACCTCCCAGGACTCGGGGCCTAAAAGCTCTCACTGCTGTTGGGATAATATTGAGATGTTAAAAGCAAAACCTAAATTATGCATTGTATTATTTTTATTTTCTCTTGTGTTGTGTTGTGGGCCTTGTAGCGGCCATGTTTGACATTGCTTGTGATTTAGGCATTTAATAATATTTTACTGGACATATTAATAATGTTTTAGTGGTGCAGCCTTTGCAACATGCAAAGCTTTGAGCTAATATATGTTACACATACATACACACACACACACACACACTTGTTCCTTTTCTAACTATTCATTTTATAAATGTTAGTGCTTCTGCTTCAGGAAATGTGACCTGAGAGACAGAGAGAGGAATTTCAACTCAAAATGAGTTTGATCATCAGTTCATGTTCACTCAACTACGGAAATCGGAAATTTACTGGAATTTCTTTCATTGAAACCTCGGGAACATTCCACAGTAATAATACTAAAAAAGAGAGAAAATCAAACAATGGGGCAGCATTCTCACCCACTATTGCTTTTTGGGCATTATTTCACATTTAAAATAAGAATTTCCCAATGCCTCAATCCCTCTGGAGTCTCGTGGTTCTCACATCTATACATAATAGCTATTGTCATCGGTCTTCAGAAGATCACATGACACCATCCTTTTATAGATTTGGAATGGGGGGGGGGGGGTGGGGGTAGAAAAAAGCTGTTTCAGTGCCATGATACACAAGCTGTTTATGGTGGAGCACATGGTAGGCCGAGTGATAATATTTCATCAGCGTTCCCCATTCCAGCTGTTTCCATCATCTTAGTGCTCGCTATTGATTTCCCCACCGCTGGGGCTGCACAGAGAGCCCTTCTGGATGCTTCTCAAGGGCGTTTATAAATACGACGTGCTGCCCGTCCGTGTCCTTCCTGGCAGGCCGAGCGTGAGCTTTTATCCGCGACGGGCTCGCTCACCTGTTCTCCGCTGGACCCGTGGGTCCCGTCGCAGGCCGAGGTTAGCATGATCGGACAACGGTTGCCTGGTTCTGGTGGTTCTGTGCTGAGGCGGTTCTGTGTTCAGGGTTGCCTGGTTCTGGTGGTTCTGTGCTGAGGCGGTTCTGTGTTCAGGGCTGGCTGGTTCTGGTGGTTCTGTGTTGAGGTGGTAATGTGTTCAGGGCTGCCTGGTTCTGGTGGTTCTGTGTAGAGGCTGTACTGTGTTCAGGGCTGGCTGGTTCTGGTGGTTCTGTGTTGAAGCGGTACTGTATTCAGACAGGGCTGCCTGATTCTGGTGGTTCTGTGTTTGGCTGGTTCTGGTGGTCCTGTGTTGTGGTGGTGCTGGGAGCCAGGGGGTTGGATGGGGGTGAGGGGGGAGGAGCTCATTTGTGACTCCACTGTCATACCTCATGAATATTCACACAGCCTGTAGATACATCATCATACCTCATGAATATTAATATGGTCTGCAGATACATCACTGCACTGGTGGGGGTCTCAGGAAACACCCAGCAGAAAGTTCTTATTTTTCTATTTTTTCTTTTTACCCTTGAAGTGAAAATGATCAATTTCTGTGATCCATTCAGTCGTAAACAAGGACCAGGGATTTACACCGACAGGCGTGCAGTATGTCATCGTGACACAACTTCATTTCCAGAGAAACGGGAGAGAGGCAATTTAATTAACCCTCTTCTGCAGAGAATGACGTCACTAATTATACTGTAACTTTCAGTCCTGAAAGTGGCATATGCAGGAGGCATATGTTCAGACATATGAACATATTTTTATCGCTCGCACGTGCACACACACACACACACGCACACACACACACACACACACTCTTGAGTAGATGTTCTTTTCTTTTTTGTGCTGTATTGTCGGCTCATGGTTGTGGGCCTGTGTGCTTGTGTAATGAGGGAGCCTCCTCTGTTAGCCCAGCCTGCCTATCAGAGAGAGGCCTGTGTGTAGGTAAGCTTGTACACAGAGCTCGTGTCTGAGAATGTCTGCCACCATATGCACAGAGGTGCGGTCAGTCTGCCACCATATGCACAGAGGTGCGGTCAGTCTGCCACCATATGCACAGAGGTGCGGTCAGTCTGCCACCATATGCACAGAGGTGCGGTCAGTCTGCCACCATATGCACAGAGGTGCAGTCAGTCTGCCACCACGACCCCTTCCTGTGTGGGGGCTCACCGAACCCGGGCAGCGGCAGAGCTGTGGTCTGCCCTGCCTCGATCTGGCCCGCGTCACCCCCCCCCTTTCTCACGCCCCCCGCGACTCCCGGTTTTTCGGGAAAGGCGCCAGGTGGCATGACACCGGACGGCCAGCGGCAGCGGGCCTGTGTATTCCGCCCTGTCTGCAGATCATTATTATTATTATTTTTAAAAATGTTTTTTTGGGCTTCTTCAGCTTTATTTGACAGATCAGTCTAGAGAGACAGGAAGAACTAGGAGGAGAGAGAGAGGGATGTGCGACAAAGGTCAGCGGTCGGACTCGAACCGCCGACGTCGCGGCTCGCAACGAGCACGTGGAAAGCGCTCTACGGGCTGCGCCACACGAGGCCCCCCTGCAGATTATGAATCTCGGTCTGAGCTTCACGCTGCTCTGTGGGGCCTGCAGGGGCCCTGTCCCGTGTGCAGGGTGCTGTTTGTCTGTGTTAGCGCGTGGCGCTTTGAGTGCTCGTGATGCTGCCTGTTTGCCAACGGTTCCCTTCCTGCAACACTGGCAGGTCCTCAATGCGTTTAAGTTACACGGTTATAAATATAAAGCCTATATAATGTGGTTATATGGACGTAAGTTATACGGTTATATTACCTCATGCTTTAAGTATATGTGCAGTTGGCTTTGCTTCCTAAATCTCCTCTTAGAGTGCAGCATTCACTAGCGAATGCCATGCCCTGCGTGTTTGTTGCATTTACTAGTTGCAGTAAATACCAGCCCTTGCTTTTATTTATTATTATTTGGAAGAGTTGAGTCTTTTAAAGTACCGGGCAGTAACATGCATCTTATCTACCTGGCGATGGCGTTTTCAGTGCGGGTGTAAAATCCAGGCGATGGCTTTACTGGGGGCCTCGTTCGCTGCTTCGCTGGCATTATGGGCTGGATTTTAAAAAACCGGAGCAAATTAGCGCGCTCTTCAGCGGCTAAAGGAGCCCGATGTGTCCCCGGTGAGCTCCGATATCGCCGCGCTCGCCATAAAAACCCGCCGGCGCAGCGTGGCGTTCTCCCTCCTCCGCGCGGGTCATTTCCTCTGCTTAACGCACCGGTTTTTACCAGCCACTTAGCTTTGACACATTGCCTCCGAAACCCCTGTTTATACCCGCAGTAAAACTCCGCGGCCTGAACACCGGTGTTCAGCTACAGTGAAGACGGGTCTGCAGGTTTGAGCGAGCCCTGCTTGTTCATTAGGGAGCGAGAGACCTGCTGCTGCCCCCTGATGCATTATGGGGGATCGGCACATTAGCCGCCGCCTCCTGATGTAGCTGCAGACGTGTGTTTATTTTAGCCGTGCTCATTTTAGCACGGCGCTAATTTGGAAATGAGCAGTGGCTGGTTGTTGGCTGTCCTGGGACTGTTGCTTACTTCAGAAGCATGACTCCCCCAAACCCCCCCCCCCCCCCCGGCCTTGATTGAGTTATCACAGACCATGGTGCCAGGGCCTGGCAGACCCTCCTGCTGCCCCCCACCACCCCGCCCCCGAAGCACAGCAGTGTGTTCTCATTGGACGGTCCGCCTTCTTCACGCCTGTCACATTGGATTCCGAGCACAATTCATTTTAAGCCCCCCTCCCTCCCTGCTTATAGATCCCCTCCTCCTCCCTCCCTGCCCGTGGTTTCTACCAGAGCCCTGCATTCAAGTTTGGGGCGGGGGGGGGGACGTGGGTGGCCGGTGGATATCTATTAAAGAAAGCCCCCCTCCCCTCCCACCAATGTAATTATCTGGGTGCCTGAGGCATATCCGTTTTGGGGAGGGGGTGGGGTGGGAGAGTGGCCCCTGTGCAGGAGTGAGATGGGGGTTTGAGTGAGGGGGGAGAGGGGCGCAGGGGGGATATGGGGGGGTCGTTGAGGAGCACGCGGGCCAGGCAGGTTTAATGCGTTAGACCTCCACCGCTGCGCTCCTCTCTGCTAATACCATTAAGCCCGCCAGACACCGGCCTCCATTGATCACCGCTGTCTGCTCGGGCTAATTTTGGAGGGAGCTTTTCAATAACCTCGGGGGGGCGGGGGGGCGAGGGAGGGGAGGGGAGGGGAGGGGGGCTTCTTTTACACCCTGCTCCCCTCTGCCCGCGATCTCCTTCCCGCCTGCCTGGTTTTGAGACAGTGAGCACAAGCACACGCTCCTCAGATTGGACAGGGCGGTTGATGATGACCCTTCTTCCCGTTCGCTCTGTCGCTGTTCGGCCACAGAAAGGCCTGGAAACCGCGTCCCAGTCGGTTCAGCGCTGAGCCGGGCTCATCGCCGGAGCCGCCCTCGGGCCAATCAGGAGCAGAGCGGATGGCAGCGCTGAGCCGGGCTCATCGCCGGAGCCGCCCTCGGGCCAATCAGAAGCAGAGCGGATGGCAGCGCTGAGCCGGGCTCATCGCCGCCGGGCCTATCAGAAGCAGAGCGGATGGCAGCGCTGAGCCGGGCTCATCGCCGGAGCCGCCGTCGGGCCAATCAGAAGCAGAGCGGATGGCGCTCCGGACGACTGTCGGTTTGAGCGGGATTTACGAGCGCCCGTTTGGCGGCTCTGTGTTCTACTGGCTGGCGGAACTCGTTCGCCCGCGGACCGTCGCTCTGGCGTTCCCTCGAGCTGGCGGCTCAGCCGACCAAACCCTCGCTGTCCTGCCCCGTGGAGCTCAGGGTTTTATTTGGCGGGTTGGCGCTGAGGGAGAATGAAGTCCTCTGTGATTCGTCCCGCCAGCGGCTCTGAACTCTGAGTTTGGCGGCTTGGTGAGAGACGGGGCGTGCTGCCCGTGTGTGAAATGCAGTCAGACACGCGCCAGACGGTTTCAGAAACACGCCGCCGTCGTGCTTTTGAGGAACCGGCCCGCACGCGTGCTGAGCCTTCTCATCCTGTGCGCCGCATTGTGCACACAGCTGGTCTCTGCCACAGAAGGCTTGCTCACTGCGTTACTGCAGACGCTGTACTTTGTTTATTTTGCGAGTTCCGTGCTACAGGAGAGAGAGGGCGTGGTCGAGACAGACGCCATCTTTACCTCTGACCTCTGACCTCTGCGGTAGGGAAACGGAGACGGACATCGAAGCAGAGCCGGATTCCACATCGCTGTGTTTCTGACTCTCAGAGATGCTGAATTATTGTCCCTGAGCCTCAACAGTATTTCTCATTTAAGGTTCGGATTATTTTTTTCAATTTTTTCAGAAATTAGGTTGTTCTCTTTATTATTTGTCCCATCGGCAGTAAATCTAGGATGCCACAGCTCGCGTTGCGGTGCGATTCTAAGCGCAGTAAATAGAACCGCTGGCTTTGGCCTTTAACAGAGACGGCAGTGCTCGAGCGGCTGTGTCTGTCGACCTCTCCCGTCTGTCTCGTCCCCTCTGACTGGTTATAGACATGCTATTATTGAAATGACAGTGAGCGGGGCATTAATAATGTACGGGCTGGAACAGAACACGGGAGCTTCAAAGCTCCACGCTAGCATTGATTGCCTTAATGCGGTGCTGCTGCTGGTTAAGAGGCCTTCTTCGGAGAGCGCCGCGGAATTAGCTTTAGCGCTCTCCGTGTGTCGACGCTCTCGTCCCACGTAACTTTCAGGGCATTTTACCTCGGCGAAAAGAACATTTCCAAGAAAAGACAAAAGTACTATAGTATTGATTGCCGTTGTATGGTGGTCATCTGAGGGCACTGCGAAGCGAAGCACTCAGACACTTGTGGATTAACTGAAGTTCGCTAAACAGGGACCTTCAGCGATATGACACAATCCAGCTAATGGCAAATCAACTATCGATGATTTGATGCTGTGTAATGCAGTTCTTTCAAAGTGATGATGTGCTTTTTTTTGGGGCAGTGGTGTGAAGTGAGCTTGCGTTAAGACATTTCTGTGTAGCAGAGTAGCTGCATTTCGCAGTAAATCTGACCGCAAGTGTTCTTCAGGTTTTTTTTGTGACAGACTCTTGTCTCAGTCTGCGAGTTTCTCTGTTGATCAGGCTGAACTTTTGACAAAGAGCTGAAGAGCTGAGCTGAACTTTTGACAAATGCTCAGAGAGCATTTATGTTGTTCACAGAAAAGGAAACGTGAGTGTCCTTCCTGCTGAAAACGTGCACGCTCTTGGTCCTGGTGTGGCTTGCATCGGACGCGCTGTTCAAAGCTTGTTTTCATGTCTTTACGCCCCACGCTGTCTCTCCTTCTTGCTGTAACAGCCAATCACCACGGGCCCTCCCACCTCAGGAAGTCTCTGATTATGACATCATCCTCTAACTTAAAGGTCCAGGAGTAGAGAAAATAAAGTAGAGAAAATAAACCGACCGTGAAGCTTGTGGTGTGGGACATCATCCCAGAAAGCTTTTATTGGGGGATGGAGGTGTGTGTGTGTGTGTGTATTAGCTTGAGTTAATGTGTGTGTGGGTGTCTGTGTCTGTGTCTGTGTGTGCGTGTGCGTGTGCATGTGCGTGTGTGTGTGCGTGTGCCTGTGCGTGCCTGTGTGTGTGCCTGTGCGTGTGCTTGTGCGTGTGCCTGTGTGTGTGTGTGTGTGTGTGTGTGTGTTTGCGTGTGCGTGTGCGTGTGCGTGTGCGTGTGCCTGTGCCTGTGCGTGCCTGTGCGTGCCTGTGCCTGTGCCTGTGTGCGTGTGCGTGTGCGTGTGCCTGTGCCTGTGCCTGTGCCTGTGCGTGCCTGTGCCTGTGCATGCGCGTGCGCGTGCCTGTGCCTGTGCGTGCCTGTGTGTGTGTGTGTGTGCCTGTGTGTGTGTGTGTGCCTGTGCGTGTGCGTGCCTGTGCCTGTGCCTGTGTGCGTGTGTGTGCGTGTGCGTGTGCGTGTGCCTGTGCCTGTGCCTGTGCCTGTGCGTGCCTGTGCCTGTGCGTGCGCGTGCGCGTGCCTGTGCCTGTGCGTGTGCGTGCGTGCCTGTGCCTGTGCGTGCCTGTGTGTGTGTGTGTGTGCCTGTGTGTGTGTGTGTGCCTGTGCGTGCGCGTGTGCGTGCCTGTGCCTGTGCCTGTGTGCGTGTGCGTGTGCGTGTGCGTGTGCGCGTGCGCGTGTGCGTGTGTGCCTGTGTGTGTGTGTGTGCGTGTGTGTGTGTGCCTGTGTGTGTGTGTGTGTGCGTGTGCCTGTGTGTGTAAGAGACAGCGTTGTGAGGCAGCTGGTCTGGGAGGTGTTGGGCTCTGGGTAAATGTCAGGAGCCTGTTGCAGTCCTAGATAAGAAATCGCAGCCCTTAGATACAGTGTGTGGCGTGTGAGGGTGAAGCAGCCCTTAGATACAGTGTGTGGCGTGTGAGGGTGAAGCAGCCCTTAGATACAGTGTGTGGCGTGTGAGGGTGAAGCAGCCCTTAGATACAGTGTGTGGCGTGTGAGGGTGAAGCAGCCCTTAGATACAGTGTGTGGCGTGTGAGGGTGAAGCAGCCCTTAGATACAGTGTGTGGTGTGTGAGGGTGAAGCAGCCCTTAGATACAGTGTGTGGTGTGTGAGGGTGAAGCAGCCCTTAGATACAGTGTGTGGCGTGTGAGGGTGAAGCAGCCCTATCTCTGCTCTCCCAGGTGCCCTTCAGGTGGAGCACCTGGTGATGACGCCCTCACACTGCTCTGCGGCGTCTTCCGTTTGAAACGCCGCTGGCGTTCGCCGACTGTGTGGGGGTAGCGCTGATTTTACATTACATGACATTACGGGCATTCTTATCCAGAGCGACTTACACAACGTTTTACACAGCATTGCATCCATTCATACAGCTGCATATATACTGAAGCAATGCAAGTGAAGTATCTTGCTCAAGGGTACAATGACAGTGTCTTACTCAGAAATTGAACTTGAGACCTTTAGGTTACAGGACCAGCTCCTTACCCGTTACACTGCACTGCCGCTTACTGCTGTTGGGGTAGCTGGCCTGTCTGCAGAGCTGTACAGGAAGTTGGAGCTGAGCTGAGCTGGTGTGATGTGGCTGTGCACGGCTAATCGCGCTTTCGCTCAGCTTTCTGCGTCTGAGCGTCTGGCATCCACGTCCTGCCACGAGCCGGAAACCGCCAGCGAAGAGCAGCAGAGTGGATTTGTGCACGACTGACAGGGCCGTATTATATCTGAACAGGAAGTGCAGATCAATGCACTGCAGCGCTCGCTCGCTCTCTCTCCATCTCTATCTCTCTCGCTCTCGCTTGCTCTCTCTCTTTCTATCTCTTGCTCGCTCGCTTGCTCTCTTTCTATCTCTCGCTCGCTCGCTCACTCGCTCACTCTCTCTCGCTCTCTCTCTGTCCCCCCCTCTCTCACTCGTTTGCTCTGTCTGTCTTTCTCTCTTTCTTTCTCTCAATTTCAATTCAATTCTCAGTGCTTTATTGGCATGACATACTGCAGTATATGTGTTGTCAAAGCTTTACAAAACACATTACAGTGTACATAAAATAGTGTAATGTCATCAGTTATAATAAAAAAACACCTAACATATACTTGCAAATGCATGAACTTAAGAACAACATTAATAAAACAAACAACAGCTTTCTCGCTCTGTCTGTGTCTATCTCTCTCTTAATCTCTGTCAGTTCATCTCTTTGTTTCTCTCCCTTTCTTTTCCCTTTCTCTGTCTCCCTTTCTCCATCTCTCTGTCCCTCCTCTCTCTTCTTCTCCCCCTCTTTCTCCCTCTCTCTTTGTCCCTCCTCTCTCCCTCTTTCTCTCCCCCCCTCCCTCTCTCCCTGTCCATCACCATAGTCACTGAAGCCCCAGAGGAGCACACTAAAAATGGTTTGCCAGGACAGCGTGGCATTTTGGTGAACTTCCTCCAGTGTGTTAATAATGGTTTGCCAGGGCAGTGTGGCATGGTGATACATTTCCTCCAGTGTGTTAATAATGGTTTGCCAGGGCAGTGTGGCATGGTGATACATTTCCTCCAGTGTGTTAAAAATGGTTTGCCAGGGCAGTGTGGCATGGTGATACATTTCCTCCAGTGTGTTAATAATGGTTTGCCAGGGCAGTGTGGCATGGTGATACATTTCCTCCAGTGTGTTAAAAATGGTTTGCCAGGGCAGTGTGGCATGGTGATACATTTCCTCCAGTGTGTTAAAAATGGTTTGCCAGGACGGTGTGGCAGTGTGGTTTGCCAGGGCAGTGTGGCATGGTGATAGATTTCCTCCAGTGTGTTAATAATGGTTTGCCAGGGCAGTGTGGTGGTGAAAGTGTATAATTTCCTCATTAATACCGTCTCCTGTCATAGCCCCACGCAGAAAGTCCAGGCAGCGAAGCGCTGTGTGTTTTTATGTTAATAACCCCTCTCGATGATTGGCTCGTCTCACAAATGTGTTTGTGGGTGAAAGCAGACTGACGCTGAGGTTGGGAACATCTGGCTGAGTGAATAATGCAGATAAGCGGTCTATCTGCCCCCTGCAGGCTACACGGAGTCCTGCACGCTGACGAGCACTGAGCAAGATTCATCCTCTCTGCAGAGGACATTTTGAATAATACTTTAATTTCCCCAAGTATTCTTTTTTTTTTTTTTTTTTTTTTTTTTTTTTTTAAGTTTGGAAAAAAAAAAGACATTTGTACACATGTGTATATATATTTAAAAATACTTTTAACTAGATAGTCAAAAAATTAAGAAAGTATTCTTCAAAATATCCTCCTACAAGAGCGTGGCTTTGACTTTTTAAACTTGAACCTGAGTTTGTTCTGAAGGGCGGTTTCCCGCCCGGCCCTTAGCGGTTTCCCGCCCGGCCCTTAGCGGTTTCCCGCCCGGCCCTTAGCGGTTTCCCGCCCTTTCCATTAGCTGTGGAAGCGATGGGGGATGCTGTGATTGGCACGCTAACCTTTTCCCAGGTTGCCAGAGATGTCGGTCAGTCGGGCAGAAGACTCCCCCCCGTGTTTTATTGATGTGGCCCCTGCTGTGTTATTGAAGCGGTGCCTTTTGGACAGTTAGGCTACCGTAGAATCAGGGACCTTGCTGCCGTTCAGACAAAAATCCCTGCTTAGGTTATACTGTTCTGGAAAGCAGAGCAATATTCTACTCCTGTAGTTCATTCATAAACAGCCTAAAACTGTAATGCGTTCTCTCAAAGACAGTTATTATCATTATTTATTTATTTGTTTTTGGTTTTTGTTTTGGTCTTATTTTGATGAAGCTGTCTTTAAGGGTTGTAGCTTAGCGGGTTTGGATATGAAATTGGCCTCGGTTCTCCGGTGCGTTCCTGCCTGGCGGTTGACGTGACAGATTCATACGGCGTGAGGGAGCGCGCATTCATATTTAATCGCTCACAGCTGTAATTTATTCATGAATCGGAGGGGAGACCCCCTCGTCGGGGGGAGGAGGGGGAGTCGAGCGCCATTAGCCCGGCGGTGTGAATTAGTGCCGCAAGACCGAGGCAATTAGCGCTGACGCTTAACGCCTTCATTAACAGCCCCCTTCCCCCTCTTAGCCTTTGATACGCTCTGCGCCGCGCGATCAGAGAGCGGAACTCCTGGTTACCCGAGTGCGCGACGCTGCGTTATGTAGCCTAGCGCCTTTATCAGTCTCTCTCCGCTGTTTAATATCAGACAGTCTCTCTCTGCTGTTAGACAGTCTCTCTCTGCTGTTTAATATCAGACAGTCTCTCTCTGCTGTTAGACAGTCTCTCTCTGCTGTTTAATATCAGACAGTCTCTCTCCGCTGTTAGACAGTCTCTCTCTGCTGTTTAATATCAGACAGTCTCTCTCCGCTGTTAGACAGTCTCTCTCTGCTGTTTAATATCAGACAGTCTCTCTCTGCTGTTTAATATCAGACAGTCTCTCTCTGCTGTTTAATATCAGACAGTCTCTCTCTGCTGTTTAATATCAGACAGTCTCTCTCTGCTGTCAGACAGTCTCTCTCTGCTGTTTAATATCAGACAGTCTCTCTCTGCTGTTTAATATCAGACAGTCTCTCTCTGCTGTTTAATATCAGACAGTCTCTCTCTGCTGTTTAATATCAGACAGTCTCTCTCCGCTGTTAGACAGTCTCTCTCTGCTGTTTAATATCAGACAGTCTCTCTCTGCTGTTTAATATCAGACAGTCTCTCTCCGCTGTTAGACAGTCTCTCTCTGCTGTTTAATATCAGACAGTCTCTCTCTGCTGTTTAATATCAGACAGTCTCTCTCTGCTGTTAATATCAGACAGTCTCTCTCTCCAGTGTTAATATCAGACAGTCTCTCTCTGCTGTTTAATATCAGACAGTCTCTCTCTGCTGTTAATATCAGACAGTCTCTCTCTCCAGTGTTAATATCAGACAGTCTCTCTTCGCTGTTAGACAGTCTCTCTCTGCTGTTTGATATCATCATTGAGATTCACGGCGGCGATGTTGCCGTTGTGTTGTCCGCGTGTTCTAAGGCCGCTGTTTGTGACCGTACGGGAGCGTGGCCGTGTGGACGGCTCGCGCGACGCTCTGATTAATCTCCTCTCCCGGGACCGTATGGATTTGTGGCGCCAGTACGCCAGGCCGATTTGTCAGCGTCTGAAGACTGAGCCATCATAGAGAGATCAATACCAGTTAACCCCGCTCCCAATAAAAGTAAAAACCAGCGCTGATAGATGTATTAGAGACGCGTGTTTGAACCACTCCTGTTCTGCAGCAAACTTTCGGACCCTGGATATGACGGCGTTGTGGCGCGTGTTGATGTCGATATTACCCGAGTCTGGGCCCGATGTATGCGTTTGCGTGGTAGGTGGGAGTTGATGGGAGAACATTTGGCACGCAGCGCACTGAAAAATGGATTTTTATTTAATGGGAGTCGGTAATCCCGAGATTAAAATCCGCCAGGGGTTTCTTTGTGTTTTTGTCTGAGCGAACAGATAAGGAATGGCGAGGGGGAGTGGAATCATGTTCCATTATTCATACCTAGACACCCACAGCCCCAACCTTCCCCACAGCAAGCCGCCTCGCCCCGTAATGTTGGACCGTTATGGGCGGGGGGGGAGCGGGGGGGGGGGGGGGGGGGTGGGTGTTGTCTGGTGTCCCGGCTATTTGGTCTGTCAGCCCTCGATTCCAACACCACTGACCCAGAGTTTGATTTTTATTTATCTGTCTGTTTACTGCGGGTGTGTTTGGGGGGGGCGGGGGGGGGGGGGTGTTTATGTGCACTCGCTGGCAGTTTTGGAAGGCCAGACAGTGCGCGTCGAACCTGTATCGCTAAGCGACAGGAGGCAGCCCCCTATCTTTTTGGGGGCAGTTTCAGAAGGGTAGTCTGAGCAGATCGAGCCCGTAGACTGGGTTGGATGAGGCTGCCGGGGGGGGTGGGGGGGGGTGTTTATGTGCTGTAGGGGGGTTTTGGAAGGCCAGACGGTGCGTGTCGACCCCGTAGCCCCACAGCGAGAGGGGGCAGGCCCTCTCTTGTTTAATATTGCATGGGCCCCTCCGTGCCTCCGGCTGGGCTGGTGGGTGTGCACACGCCCTGCCAGACGCCAGCATGGAGGAACAGGAGAGCACGCGCCTCCTCTCACGCTCCACCCTGGTAAGGAGTCCTGGAGTCCTGCTCCACGGCCGCCTGAACTCCTCCATCACCGATTCACACATCGCTCTCCATGTGCTCACCATGTGCTCGTCTGTCCTGTGTGTACCCCACTCTGCTTGGGCACTCCTCTGTGTACCCCACTCTGCTTGGACACTCCTGTGTGTACCCCACTCTGCTCTGTGTACCCCACTCTGCTTGGGCACTGCTCTGTGTACCCCACTCTGCTTGGTCACTCGTCTGTGTACCCCACTCTGCTCTGTGTACCCCACTCTGCTTGGGCACTGCTCTGTGTACCCCACTCTGCTTGGGCACTCGTCTGTGTTCAGTAGTTTCTGTGTTTTGTGCAGACATCGTTGTTCTGTCTCGTAAGGAATGTCTGAAGACAGATTTGAGGTTTTTGGGCTTTTGTTCCACAGCGTACGAGCCGTTTGAGTCCTAAGCGGCCCAGTCACACGGGTGCCCAAAGCATGGCGTGTAATCAATATTTAATTCTGGGTGTGGGCTCTGCTGACCCAGTTTGTGTGCTGCTGTTGCTGTGGGCTGATCTGACTAGTAGTGACTGGAGCAGCTTCTCACCATACGTTGCCTGCACGCAGGCTTCTTTGCCTTTCTGTGTGGTTTTGGTGGCAGTTGAGTCCGGCTCAGCGTTAGTTTTGGGAAAATAAATGATTTTTTAAAAATGTTTTTTATGCAGGCGCTGTTTCAGTAGCTCTGTGTGCGTGAGCTGCGCTATGTCACCACTAAGTCATCACTAAGTCACCACTATGTCACCACTAAGTCACCGCTAAGTCACCACTATGTCACCGCGATTCGGGGCGCGTCACAGCGCCACATCGGAGGTCTTCGGGCCGTGACGGACAGCCGAGCCGTTCCGGGTGATAAAGATCGGGGCGGAGAGGAGTCGCGCGGTTCAGATTTACCGTCGCTGTGCCGACGGCGCGAGCGGCTCGCGCTCAAAGGTCAGCCGTCAGCCGTAAAAAAAATAAATAAATAAAAAAGAAAATGGCCGTCTTTCAAACCGCGGAGAAATATTACCTTTTCAGCGAGGGTCAGCGTGCTTCATCGTATTTATGGAGCCGAGAGCGTTTTACTGTTATTATTTTATTGAAGGCGCGCGTGCGTGATGCATCATGGGTAAAAATGCAAATCCGACCGCGTTAATCTACGATCTGGCACGAGCGCCGGAGTCTGTGACGTCAAATATGTAGTTAATCAGCTGCAGTAATATGCTGCGGTTTTATTTTATTTTTATTTTTTCTTTCTTTCTCCAATCTACATAGCTTCCTGGAGACCTCAGCAAAATGCATCTCACAGACCACGCCCACCAGCAGGTGATGCAGGTCCCGCCCAGCCAATCAGGATGCAGCATCGCCAGCGACTCGGGGAGCAGCAGCCTATCGGACATCTACCAGGTAAGAGCGCCGTTGCCCGTTCATTTCTGACCACCGTAGCCAAACAAAAGACATTCTGTGCAGTCCATTACACTCGCAATACTTACCGTTTTACATATGATTACTTTTTATCACAGAGTGTGGGGGAAAGTTTTAGTCCTGAAAAAAGTAACATTTTTGTGTTGTTTTGAATTATTTATCCAGCATTAGGATTAATTATTCACCTGAGTGCATGCTTTCTGCAGACCTGGGTGGGATAATGCGCCATTTTACTTGGCAGCCGGCTCGCATGTTTTATTTGTTGTTTCCTTTGTGTGTCAAACTGCCCTGGTGCAGGGAATGGGCTTAGGGGAACAGGACGGGACTCAAACTGATATCTGTGGTGTTTTGTGCCGCACCCTTAGTCCCCCGAGCTCGTCTGATTCTGCAGCGGTTCAGTGGATTTAAGCTCTCATAAATGTAGGTGAGATGAGGAGGTTTTTTTTACCGTCGTTTTCACACACCTGAAACCTGAATACCTTGAATCTAAAGGAAGAAGACGAGCAGGAGTCGCGTGTCATTGATGGGAAATAATGTGACTGCTGCCTGTGACCTGGCTCTGTAGCTCACTGAAGGTTTTGTAGATGAACGTATGACAGAAATGACAGTGTAGAGATGGGGCTGTGTAGCTCAGAGAAGGTTTCATAGAAGAGCGTGTTATTGATATGACAGTACAGAGATGTGGTTTTCTAGCTCAGAGAAGGGTTTGCAGATGAGTTTGTGATGGTTATGACAGTGTAGAGACCTGGCTCTGTAACTCACTGAAGGTTTCGTTGATGAGTTTGTGGCAGATATGACGGTAGAGAGGTGTGATTCTGTAGCTCAGAGGTTTAGTTGATGAGTTAGTGACAGATATGGCGGTAGAGAGGTGTGATTCTGTAGCTCAGAGGTCTCGTAGCTGAGCGTGTGACGGGTTTGACCGCGCCCTTGGAAGACATTTAAGCGCGTCCTCTCAGGGAATTGCCTTTCTCTCGCTGACCTTTTCCGGATCGTTCATATTCCGCCCCGAAATGTTAGCAAACAGTTTCCAGGTTTCCGTCTCCTCCATCGCTGCTGCTTGAGCTGTATTTTTCCAAAATCCTGACTTTATCCAATTAAATATTACCACTGAACGGATACAGAATTGAAGAAAAAGATCTGAACTTACCGAACGGTTTAAATCAGCACCACCTGTTCACAAAGCTACATTTAAATGATACATAAAAATAATACTTTTTTTGTTAGCCTCTGAAGGCTTCATCATTAGAAGGCAGTAATATGTGCTGGGAGCAGCGTTGCTGATTGTGCCTGGAGGTGATTACTCTCATTACTCTTATACAAGGCTGTGATTAGACGTATCGTGCGGCCCTACCCCGGAGTCGGAGATTAGGCATTCCTCGCACGCGCTCAGAAGCTGAGCGCTCGCTCGCTGGGTGGGTGGGTGGGTGGTGGGGGGGGGGCGCGTGAGGGAGGTGTCAGACGCTGACAGGGCTCTGCTTCTCAAACGCTCTCCGCAGAACGCCTCTGCACTCCTCCTGATGCGCTCGCCTGTACCGCTGGCCCGAAATCCGGAGGCCTGTCCGTCACACCCCCCACTGGGTTTTTGCTGTGTTCTGCTGTTTTCTTTGTGACAGTTTGGGGTCGGGGGGGGGGGGGGGGGGCGGCGGTCTTTCGGCTGAAGTCTCCCTCCTTTCTGTCCCGATAACGTGCGTCTCATGTGATTTTGCTTTGAAAAAGGCACCATCTTCACACAGACCCGGCAGGCCCAGAACAGTGGTGTTGGTGATTTGCCTGGGTTTAAAAAAAAAAAAAATAATAATACTCTGCTAGGGTGGAACGCTGATCCCAAACAGCCTTAGAAGCATCTCTCACTGGGAGTCGGTGCTTTTTGATCTTCATGATGTTGTGTCTAACTGCGGGGCCCCACGTACAGTCCCTTATCCACTGCAGTTCAGAGGCTGAAAAACATGAACCGGAAAGCAGATCAAATGACTGTCATACAGATGATCAGATGTGAAGAGGCCGTGCAAGTTCAGCGATTTAATTGGCTCTTTTGCATATGGGGAAAGTTTAGAGTCATAAGTTCCCTTTTACTTCCTCAGACCGATGTTACTTTACATAGACTGAGTAATGTAGTTGCTAAATTGGTTTTTGCATTTCAGGCCTTTTGAGATCCTTTATCTGTGCACATCTAAAGGCTTGTTGTGCTACTCGTGGTACTGAAGACAAGCTGGTGCTGCTTGTTTTAGGATCCACTATCCCTTTTGAAGACATTTTTAAAAATTATTATTATTATTATTATTATTATTATTATTATTATTATTATTTCCCATGGCTTCTCTTGCTGAACCTAGCCAAACCGCCTCGGACCGGTTCCCTGCCCTGAGGAACAGAAGCTCCAGTGTCTGTGGAGATGGATCTCCTACAGCCAGGCCTCAGGCATCTCCTGTAGGCCTGGCCAGATGCTCAGCAATATTGTACAAGTGGTTGAGGCCCTCACCTCCTAACCCGCGCGTTGTTGGGTCAAACCCCAGATTGCCCACTTCCTGTATACGGTTGCGCAAGCTGCAGGGTATGAGGTCGGACAGACAGAAGTGTGTCAGTGCGTTTGTGAAACATTATGAACTGAATGTGGGAGTGTTTAGCATGCAGGGGGGGGGGGGGCCCTTTGTGGTTTAACCTGTGCGACGGCGCCCCCTCCAGGCCACGGAGAGCGAGATGGGGGACGTGGACCTGTCGGGGCTCCCCGAGGCACCGGTGGACTCTGAGGAAGAGGAGGAGGAGGACGAAGACATCGAGCGGGCGTCTGACCCCCTGTTGGGCCGGGACATGGTGCGCGAGTGTCTGGAGAAGGAGCCGGCGGACAGGAACGACGATGACATCGGTGAGCTCGCCTCTTCCTCCCAGGTTTAACAGACGGTGTTTGAAAAAGACGTCCGTCATTTTCCACAGACGCGTTGAACAGATTTAGTACATGTTTTTAGAGATGTGTCAAACTGTATGCCGCTAAGCTCTCATTCTGTCAGTAGGCTCGCAAATTGCTGACATTTATGCACGTTTGTTGTAAGTCACGTGACTTTGTGTTTGACCTTTCACCCGTACCAACTGTCTATGTGTACCAGTCACAATATCACCTTGAAGACAGGCTGTCCAGAAATTATCTGGCTAGCTTAGCTGTACAATGAGCCCTGTTCCTAATTTGTGCACTAATGACCTGTAATAAGTCCAGCGATGGTGTCTGGGGTTCGTCGGGTGTTTATAGAACATTCGCTTGCCGAGTTGCCGTGGTGACCCCCCTCCCCCCTCTTCCCTCTCATTGGCCCACAGAGCAGCTGCTGGAGTTCATGCACCAGCTCCCCGCGTTCGCCAACATGACCATGTCCGTCAGGAGGGAGCTCTGCACCGTCATGATCTTCGAGGTGGTGGAGCAGGCCGAGACGGTCATCCTGCAGGACAGACAGGAGGTACGGCGTGCAGCCTGTCTGACGCACGAGAGCCTTCTCACTGCCTTTCAGCCCCCCAGTGCAGCGTGGGTAACGCCTTTCAGCCGAGTTTAAGTCCCCCAGTGCAGCGTGGGTAACGCCTTTCAGCCGAGTTTAAGTGCCCCAGTGCAGCGTGGGTCATGTTCGTTCATTACGTTACATTACATTGCAGGCATTTAGCTGATGCTCTTATCCAGACCGACTTACACAACTTTTTACACCGCATTTACACTGCATCCAGTTATAAAACTTGATATAACTGAAGCAACGCAGGTTAAGTACCTTGCGCAAGGTTACAAAGGCAGTGTCCCACCCGGGCATCGAACCTGTGACCTTTAGGTTACAAGACCAGCTCCTTACCCACTGTGCTATACACGCCATCCTATTAAAAAATAAATAAATAAGAAAGTGAGCGAGGAGGGCGTGTCAGTCGTGTTTCTCTCCCGTTCTGGAGAAACAGCGATGGAAAGCGCTCTGCAGGAGTGATGCGCATTACAGGCAGAACCAGCTTACCGCTCGCCATTTACAAAAAAATCAATGTTCTGGCTCAAACTGTCGATGGCGTGTGAACGAGGCGTAGCAGCTAGCTGGGGCTGAGAGGGGATATCGACGCGGGGCTGTTTGGGCTGGCAGCCAGTCTGCTGTAGTGCCTGGTGCTATGGGACGGACATGCGCTTGTCTGCAGGGTCGATACGCTGTAGAGCCACCCGTTAGCGTACTGCAGTTAGCGCACTGCCGAGGCTGGCCAGGGGGAGGCGCTGCGTTAGAGTGTTACGCACGCCTGAGATCGCCTGGTTTCAGCCCTTTGCCTTCGTAGCCCCGCGGGAGTGCGTTAATTTAAACTGCAGCCGATTGGCTTTCCTCGAACCCGAGGCCAGGAGGTTACCACGGAAACGCACGGTTAATTATTCAGACGGTTTGGGCGGTTACCGGGCTGATTAATTAACTTACTCGGCCAAGAAACGGGAGGAAATCTTTTCCCCTGACAGCAGAACAGATGACCCCTAGAACGAGTTCTTTAACACAGGTATAAACGGTTTCTGTCCATGTGACTGAAGCAGCTCTTCCTACAGCCCTGCTGGGCAAACACGTCTCTGCCTGGTCACCTGCTCTCTCCGTACGTCCGTACGCGCGTCTCTGCCTGGTCACCTGCTCTCTCCGTACGTCCGCACGCACGCGCGTCTCTGCCTGGTCACCTGCTCTCTCCGTACGTCCGCACGCACGCGCGTCTCTGCCTGGTCACCTGCTCTCTCCGTACGTCCGCACGCGCGTCTCTGCCTGGTCACCTGCTCTCTCCGTACGTCCGCACGCACGCGCGTCTCTGCCTGGTCACCTGCTCTCTCCGTACGTACGCACGCACGCGCCTCTCTGTTTGGTCACTTGCTCTCTCCGTACGTACGCACGCGCGTCTCTGCCTGGTCACCTGCTCTCTCCGTACGTCCGCACGCACGCGCGTCTCTGCCTGGTCACCTGCTCTCTCCGTACGCACGCACGCGCGTCTCTGCCTGGTCACCTGCTCTCTCCGTACGCACGCACGCGCGTCTCTGTTTGGTCACCTGCTCTCTCCGTACGTCCGCACGCACGCGCGTCTCTGTTTGGTCACCAGAAGAGGCGTTGGCCCAGAAGGGTTGCTGGAACTCTTGGGAAATGAGAAGAAAGCTCCAGACGTTTCTGTTTGTCGGGTGGGCTGGAGAGAAGGTCAGAGAGGCAGACGCTGCCCTCACAAGCGCGTCTTCATCAGCGTGAGGAGGAGGAGGGTGGGGGGGGGGGGGGGGGCGGGGTGTGAGGTGGTGGGAGCTGTGAAAGGTCAGCGTATATTACATTATTCCCTTTTCCTCTCAGCGAATCCCAGTACAGACTGCCGGCCAGTCACTGGCTCCGCCTTCTTTTGGACGCTGTCAGTTGGCTTATTGTTACAGAGAATGTTTGGTATTCGGTTAGTGCCGTCTGGTGTTTTGTGTTGTAGTGTGTAACTAGTGATGTTGTGGGGGTGTTTTTTTTTTTTTTGTTCCTCCCCGAATAAAAGCTGCCATTTTCTCATTTGTTTTTAACAGTTTACCAGTGAATACCCCCCTATCTCTGAAATCATTTGTCACAGTGCAAGAAATGCCTTTGACAGAATTATTCATTTGAACAGACTTCACAAAGAGAGCGTCTCATTTTAATTCAGCGATTTGTAATGTGGGGTTGGGAGGTGTTCCCCATCACTGAGGCTTGGTGCAGTGCTGTATTTGCCTGTCTAAACTGTGGTGAGGTTCCCTCTAAAAGCATGTATTAAACCAAATCAAATTGTATCCCCGTCCAACCCCAGTGACTAATAACGTGTCTGGTGTCATTTATAGCAGCGTGCCCCAGACTCCCACATAACCACCTCCCCCATACGCGACCTCACAGATTACCCAACGCCCTCGCTTGAATGTTAATGTTAATTTCTAATGGAAATTGACGGCCTGGCAAAGTGCCCATTTTTTAATGTGAGTGTGGTTGTGTTATAATGGTACGCCCAAACTTTGCCCCCGTGGTGCCAACTAGGACTACCCAACCTTGATTTAAATGTGATGGGTTTTTTGATACCGTCAAGCAAGCATTAATCAGTGATTCCCATTCCAGAGACCTGATGTTTATGAATAATGAACAGTACACTGTACCCATACTGTAATGGCCTGAAATATTTAGCCAATTGAGTGTCGTGAGTTAAATCTGTTATTTGCATTTGATTTTTTTTGTTGTTCAGTGTTCTTGTTAGGACAATATTAATATTAATCATATTAAGAGATCGTCTTTTCTTAACCAGTTCAATCAAATATTTTGGTCATAAATAAGCCTTTTCAAAGTGGATGGTTGAATACTTTCGTTTTCACACGTCCATGTTTTGAAATTGCGTCGGATGAAATTTTTACCGGTTTATCCGCCGCCCTGTCCCGCCCCCGTTGTGGTCGTCTCTGTGAAGAGTTCACAGTAAACGGAAGCAGTGATTTTTGAAGGGGGTTGCCAAGGAGAGGCTGCGTTTTCGTACGGGGAAGTGAAACCCGACGTGTTCCCTCCGATCCGGTCTGATCTGATCGTCCCGAGAGCGCGTTTGTTTTCCCGGGAGACCGGAGAATAAAGCGGCCAATCGCTTGATTTGATCCCGTCTGTTCAGTCGCCGCTATGATCCGGGACTTCAGCACGTTCGGTAAACATCACCGGCGGGCGTCTGGGAAATTGGAAAGGCTCGGAAATGTACACACCTGATGAATTCTTTATTATCAGCGCAGGTGTTTTTAAACGTCCTTTCCAACGTTCTGACGCCGCCTGTTGTTCAGCGATAGCCGTTATCCGGACGCTCAGGAAACGTGCGTCTGTGAACAGTCATCTTTGAGATGCAAAAAAATCTTTTTAAAAAAAATGCAAAAAAAAAAAAAAATTCTCACGGTTCACGGATTCCTCCCCCTCCTGTGTACACCTCATAACTGTTAGAGCCAGAAGTGAGAATGAACTCAGAAGTGAGAGGAAACGCATTAGTGTCAAACGCTCTTAATAACTCATCAGCTACGTTTCTTACTCACGTTCATTTTCACATCTGCAGATACTCTCCCTGAAGGCTGCTTAACCAGGCCGTCCTCATGAGAGCTGTGTTAAAAAAAAAAAGAAAAGAAAACATTTTAAAAGCCTGTTCGAAATGAAATGGTGAATTGATTTTTGTTTTGCGTTTTTTTTCCCCCCCCCTTGCCTACATTGCCTGAAGTTTTATGGGATCCTTGATGGTACCCAGTGAAAGTCATAGTCTTTTTATGAGCCTTTTTATGAAATATCCAATATTAATACCTTTCCATAATTCCTTTCGTGCTTTATTGTGCCACATCCCTTTTGTCTGTAATTCATTTTTAACGTTGTGAGGTATGGGAGGGAGTTACCAGGGAATTGAGAGCGCAGGTGGTTTGAGGTGTGTACCGTACGGTGGATTTTACTACCAAAATAACGTGGTCTTCCAGGGGTCGATGATGTCATAATTGCGCGCCATCAGCTGGAACTGTGGTATGTAGATCCTGAATGGCTAGGTGGGGATAAGTCCGTAGGGCTTCCTAGGCGCCGGTTGATGATGTCATAATTATGCGTCTACAGCTGGATCTGTGGTACGTGATCCTGAATGGCTTGGTGGGGATAAATCAGCTGGGCTTGCTTTGCGCAGTTTGATGATGTCATAATTGTGCGCCCGCAGCTGGATCTGTGGTACGTGATCCTGAATGGCTCGGTGGAGGTCAGCCACGCGGACAGGCTGGAGACCCTGTGCATGGGAAACAGCTTCGGCATCACCCCCTCCCTGGACAAGCAGTACATGAGCGGCATGGTGCGAACCAAGGGGGACGACTGCCAGGTATGAGCCCTAATCCCACAAACATGACCGCAGATTATCAACCCTAATCCCACCCATACAAACATGACCACAGGTTATCAACCCTAATCCCACCCATACAAACATGTCCACAGGTTATCAACCCTAATCCCACCCATACAAACATGTCCACAGGTTATCAACCCTAATCCCACCCATACAAACATGTCCACAGGTTATCAACCCTAATCCCACCCATACAAACATGACCACAGGTTATCAACCCTAATCCCACCCATACAAACATGTCCACAGGTTATCAACCCTAATCCCACCCATACAAACATGTCCACAGGTTATCAACCCTAATCCCACCCATACAAACATGTCCACAGGTTATCAATCCTAATCCCACCCATACAAAAATGTCCACAGGTTATCAACCCTAATCCCACCCATACAAACATGTCCACAGGTTATCAACCCTAATCCCACCCATACAAACATGACCACAGGTTATCAACCCTAATCCCACCCATACAAACATGTCCACAGGTTATGAGCCCTAATCCCACCCATACAAACATGTCCACAGGTTATCAACCCTAATCCCACCCATACAAACATGACCACAGGTTATCAACACTAATCCCACCCATACAAACATGACCACAGGTTATCAACCCTAATCCCACCCATACAAACATGTCCACAGGTTATCAACCCTAATCCCACCCATACAAACATGTCCACAGGTTATCAACCCTAATCCCACCCATACAAACATGTCCACAGGTTATGAACCCTAATCCCACCCGTACAAACATGACCACAGGTTATCAACCCTAATCCCACCCATATAAACATGTCCGCAGGTTATCAACCCTAATCCCACCCATACAAACATGTCCACAGGTTATCAACCCTAATCCCACCCATACAAACATGTCCACAGGTTATCAACCCTAATCCCTCCTGTACAAACATGTCCACAGGTTATCAACCCTAATCCCTCCTGTACAAACATGTCCACAGGTTTTAAACCCTAATCCCATAAACATACCCACTGGTTATCAGGCCTAATGTGCAAACATGTCCACAGGTTATCAACCCTAATCCCACCCATACAAACATGTCCACAGGTTATCAACCCTAATCCCACCCATACAAACATGTCCACAGGTTATCAACCCTAACCCAATCTGTACAAACATGTACACAGGTTCCTAATGCAGTGTCAACCATGCAGTGTCAAGCTAATCTTGTGCGAGTGTTATTTAAGATGCACTATTAATACGAATGCTGACCGTGTTAGCTGATCCCATATCCCTGTTGCAGTTCATTAATTGTGCTGGTGTTCTATAAAGTGCGTTACTTCTTGGGCAGTCACTGAAAGGAAAACCTGTTCATGCTTGTACTGTAATTCAATTATTACAGGTAAATGTTTAGTTTACTTTACCATACCTAGTTACTGCATGCTCTTTTATTTGCATGTACTTTCTGTATTCTGCAGTTTGCGTTTTCAGTTTTTGGCTGAAACGGGGTTGTAAAGGTTTGTGGAGATGCAGAAGCAGACGTGGTTGTGCCGGCTGTGGTTTACTGACAGAACAGGAAGTGGGCCTTATTTTAGCGCGCGGTGTGAGAGAGCGGTGAGAGTGCTCCTCCTCGGCCTGTTCCGTCAGAGTCAGCGCCTCGGCGTTGTGCGTCTGACCTGCCCAGTTCCTTAAAGCCGCCGCTGAGATCCTGTCCTGCTCGCCGAGCGACTTCCTGTTCAGAGCTCGCTGAGAGGGCGTGTCGCAAAGAGAGAGAGCGCTGGTCACGGCCGCTGCGTGAAACAGCTGCGGGTAGAGGAGACTGGAGACAGGAGAGGACGCGGCCGGAGAGGAGGAGAGAACCAGAGACAGAGAGAGGGAGAGGGACTGCAAGAGAGAGGGAGACTGAGCAGAGACAGAGAGAGGGAGAGGGACTGCAAGAGAGAGGGAGACTGAGCAGAGACAGAGAGAGGGAGAGGGACTGCAAGAGAGAGGGACAGAGAGACGGACAGAGCAGAGAGAGAGAGGCGATAGAGAGAGACAAAGAGACTGAGAGAGAGGAAGGGAGAGAGAGGGATAGAGGGTCTTTTGCGTGGGACGGGTGGATGAGAGGGGGAGATAGGGGGTCTTTTGCGTGGGACGGGTGGATGAGGAGGACCGGGGGACCCCATGTCCCGCCCCCATGACTCGGCGGTCCTGCTGTTCGAGAGGCTGACCGTGGTGCGCAGCAACGTGCTCCTGTACTACCTGTTCACCGGCTGCCCCCATGTCGTCCTGGACCAGTTCGTCTGCATCGCCCAGGAGGACTACTGGAGGATCCTCAACCACGTGGAGAAGAACACGCACAAGGTGGAGGAGGCGGGCGAGATCGTCATGGTGAAGGAGCATCGCGAGCTGGACCGCACCGGCACCAGGAAGGGCCACATCGTCATCAAGGTGAGGGAGGGGGGGGGCACCGGTCGGGCTGGGGAGGGCTGGGTCAGGACCGGGGGACGCTAGTGATGCTGCTTTTCCATATCCAAGCTTCTTTTACATTTACTTTTTTTTTACCCATTGAGGGCTGCCCAACCCTGTTCATGGAGATCTGCCGTCCTGTAGGTTTTCACTCCAACCCTAACAAAAAAGCACACCTCACTCAACAGCCAGAGATCTCATTGAGCTGCTCATTAGTAGAGTCGGGTGTGCCAAATTAGGGTTGAATTGAAAACCCCCAGGACAGCAGATCTCCAGGGACAGGGTCGGTATGCCCTGCTAGTGCGAGCCGTGAGTTTTTCTCTTTCTGCAGTATTACAGTAGTACCGTTGCATTTCTGCTTCCTTGAATTGGGTGAATGCGTCTGGTTGCCGTTAGCGACGCTCGCCGCAGGAAGCAGGAACGTGTCCATATTTGTCCGCGGTGGCGTCATGAACGAAGCTCCTCTCGCCGTCTTCGGTTCTGCGTTTTGCGTTCCTCTGAGCCTGTCGCCGGATGACTGTCACGCAGTTTCTGATCCCCTGAGAACAGGCTGCATTCCCAGGCCCGGGCCCTGGTCATGTGACCGTCGCGCCCGCCAACGCGCCCTGCTGGTGCGGGGGCAGAAAGCGGTTTTCGGTTAGGACATGCGTGTACATTTTAAACACTGGAAGCTTCCCCCCTGCCTGATTTTTTTTGTTTTTTTGTCCTCATTTGCCCCAGGGTTAGTCCCTAAATCCATTTATAATACGTGTTGCAGGACCATTTTGTGATGGTTTGGGACATGCGTCTGATCTGTGTCTGTCCCCTAAAACAAAGGGAACTCCAGAGCGTCTGATCTCTGTGTCTCTCCCCCTGAAACACAGGGAACTCCAGAGCGTCTGATCTCTGTGTCTCTCCCCCTGAAACACAGGGAGCTCCAGAGTGTCTGATCTCTGTGTCTCTACCCTTGAAACACAGGGAACTCCAGACCGGCTGATGTCTGTGTCTCTACCCTTGAAACACAGGGAACTCCAGACCGGCTGATGTCTGTGTCTCTACCCCTGAAACACAGGGAACTCCAGAGCGTCTGATCTCTGTGTCTCTACCCCTGAAACACCGGGAACTCCAGAGCGTCTGATCTCTGTGTCTCTACCCCTGAAACACCGGGAACTCCAGAGCGTCTGATCTCTGTGTCTCTACCCCTGAAACACAGGGAACTCCAGACCGTCTGATCTCTGTGTCTCTACCCCTGAAACACAGGGAACTCCAGAGTGTCTGATCTCTGTGTCTCTACCCCTAAAACACAGGGAACTCCACAGCGTCTGATCTCTGTGTCTCTCCCCCTGAAACACAGGGATCTCCAGAGTGTCTGATCTGTGTCTCTACCCCTGAGCGTCTGATCTCTGTGTCTCTCCCCCTAAAACACAGGGAGCTCCAGAGCGTCTGATCTCTGTGTCTCTACCCCTGAAACACAGGGAACTCCAGACCGTCTGATCTCTGTGTCTCTCCCCCTGAAACACAGGGAGCTCCAGAGCGTCTGATCTCTGTGTCTCTACCCCTGAAACACAGGGAACTCCAGAGCGTCTGATCTCTGTGTCTCTACCCCTGAAACACAGGGAGCTCCAGAGCGTCTGATCTCTGTGTCTCTCCCCCTGAAACACAGGGAGCTCCAGAGTGTCTGATCTCTGTGTCTCTACCCCTGAGCGTCTGATCTCTGTGTCTCTCCCCCTAAAACACAGGGAGCTCCAGAGCGTCTGATCTCTGTGTCTCTGCCCCTGAAACACAGGGAACTCCAGAGCGTCTGATCTCTGTGTCTCTCCCCCTGAAACACAGGGAGCTCCAGAGCGTCTGATCTCTGTGTCTCTACCCCTGAAACACAGGGAACTCCAGAGCGTCTGATCTCTGTGTCTCTACCCCTGAAACACAGGGAACTCCAGAGCGTCTGATCTCTGTGTCTCTACCCCTGAAACACAGGGAGCTCCAGAGCGTCTGATCTCTGTGTCTCTACCCCTGAAACACAGGGAACTCCAGAGCGTCTGATCTCTGTGTCTCTCCCCCTAAAACACAGGGAGCTCCAGAGCGTCTGATCTCTGTGTCTCTACCCCTGAAACACAGGGAACTGCAGAGCATCTGATCTCTGTGTCTCTACCCCTGAAACACAGGGAACTGCAGAGCATCTGATCTCTGTGTCTCTACCCCTGAAACACGGGGAACTCCAGAGCATCTGATCTCTGTGTCTCTACCCCTGAAACACAGGGAACTCCAGACCGGCTGATGTCTGTGTCTCTACCCCTGAAACACAGGGAACTCCAGAGTGTCTGATCTCTGTGTCTCTACCCCTGAAACACAGGGAGCTCCAGAGTGTCTGATCTCTGTGTCTCTACCCCTGAAACACAGGGAACTCCAGAGCGTCTGATCTCTGTGTCTCTACCCCTGAAACACAGGGAACTCCAGACCGGCTGATCTCTGTGTCTCTACCCCTGAAACACAGGGAACTCCAGAGCGTCTGATCTCTGTGTCTCTACCCCTGAAACACAGGGAACTCCAGAGCGTCTGATCTCTGTGTCTCTACCCCTGAAACACAGGGAACTCCAGACCGGCTGATCATGCACCTGGTGGAGGAGCACTCAGTGGTGGACCCCACCTACATTGAGGACTTCCTGATGACGTACCGCACCTTCCTCAACAACCCCATGGAGGTGGGCAAGAAGCTGCTGGAGTGGTTCCAGGTGGACAGCCTCAGGGACAAGGTTAGAGCACAACCGCGCGTGTGTGTGTGTGTGTGTGTGTGTGCGTGTGTGTGCGTGTGTGCGTGTGTGTGTGTGTGTGTGTGTGTGTGTGTGTGGCATTTCCCCAGTGGGACCCGAGCCATTAAATGGCAGATAATTCTCGTGCTGTCAGCAGTTTCCTCGGGGAGTTCTTTATGTCCTCTGTCACTGCCCTCAGCACACAGCTCCTTTTACCTCCTGAACACACTGCCCAGCTCCTCTGTTTAAGAGCGTGTTCTCTGTCTGAACTCCTGTTCTCAAAACACTCCTCTTCTGTTTAAGACCACGTTCTCCATTTGAACTTCTTTTTTTTTCGTTATGAGCGAAGAGGAGATAAGAACAGAAAACAAAGAAGCGCTTTTTTTTTTGTTTTTCTTGAGCTGCTGCGTTTCCGGAGCCTCTCGGTGTAGAGGTGATGACAGCAGATTAGCTTTTCTTTTTTTAACCCTCCTTTTTCTTCAGAGAGACTTTGTGCTTCTCAGAGCCGTCAGAAGCAGGCGTGTCGATCCGGGCTTCTAAGCAGCGCTGCGCGGTCGCTTTAGAGCTTTGTAAGAACCGGTCTACAGAGAGGCTCCTTCCAAATGAGTTTTTGTTATTTTAATTATTCATTAATTTGACGATCGCTCTTAATCCAGAGAGGCTCAGAAGGGCGTCGCGCCCCTGACGCGCTGAGTGGGTTTCACAGGAACAGCACGAGCTGCTGCAGGACAGCCAGTGCCACCGCAAATGAGTTTTAATCATCCCACAGCAAGCATCAACCGCTGTAGCATGTTAGCCTAACGCTAGGCAGATACATGAGCAGCGTATGACCACATAACCACATAACTAATAATAGCATCACAGTCACTGAGGCCCAGGTGCTTTTACAAGCACTTTTTATCCGCTGCAGAATTTTAGGGTCCGTAAAAAAAAAAAATGGCGGTCTACTACGTCCACTACACGTGTTTTGTAGGTTCGGTTTAGGGTTGAGTTGCGTTTTTAAGCGACCTCGCTGTCCCGTCCCACGCAGGTGACGCGGGTGGTGCTGCTGTGGGTGAACAACCACTTCAACGACTTCGAAGGGGACCCCGCCATGACGCGCTTCCTGGAGGACTTCGAGAAGCTTCTGGAAACCACGGTAGGCCTGTTCACTCTTTCACAGGGATGGGGGGGCGGGGGGGGGGGTGTTTGGGGGCTCACTTTGAAGCTGCGCTTTGTCAGTGCGTTGGCGGGGCGGGTGCGGGCCTGTTTTTAAGAGGCGAGCGACCCCCCCCCCGTCCGTTTCGTTTTAACCCAGAAAATGAAGGGCCATCTGCGGCTGCTGAACATCGCGTGCGCGGCGAAGGCCAAGTGGAGGCAGGTGACGCTGCTGAAGCCGTCGCGCGAGTCGCCGCTCTTCTTCAGCCTACAGGGCGGCAGCGAGCGCGGCTTCGGCATCTTCGTGGAGTCGGTGGAGGAGGGCAGCAAGGCGGCCGAGGCCGGCCTCAAACGGGGCGACCAGGTGGGGAACGCCGCCCGCGCTGTCCGACCCCCCCCCCTGGGGCTCTGGGTCTGTCTCTCTCTCTCTCTGTCTCTGTCTCTCTGTCTTTCTCTCTCTCTCTATCTCTCTTTCTCTCTTTCTATCTCTCTCTCTCTCTCTCTCTGTCTCTCTCTCTCTCTACTCTCTCTCTGTCTCTGTCTTTCTCTCTCTCTCTCGCTCTCTCCGTCTGTCTCTCAGTTGCTCTGTCTCTCTATCTCTCTTTCTATCTCTCTCTGGCTCTCTCTCTCTCTCTGGCTTCCTGTTGCTCTTGGCACTTATTTGACAGGATATCTGTGGCAGTTGTTTTTGTTTATATCATTGTTGGTTTTCAGAAATGCAGGTGACTACATGACCTCATACTGTCCCAGAATATTGACCAGGGAGATGCTGTATTACACTATTGCTTTGTAGTGGTGAAAGGGTTGGCCTTTAACCAAAAATGGGTTGAACTGTCCTATTTTCATCAGTGATTCACCCAAATTGGAGTTCGGGCAGCCCCTCTATACTTGTGTTGAGCTCTGACCTTTGACCCCTCACAAGGGGAACCTTGGCCTGTCCCGCTGATCTCTGCCCCAGCCTCAGCTGCTCTAGGGTCCCTAAGGATAATTGATATCAAGCAATCGGGCGTCCTCATTTGGACCTTTTGTGTGAGTCACAGGGAAGAACGGAACAGGAGGGCTGTTCCCACACTCCCCACTGTGGGATTAGTGTGTGTGCGTGTGTGTGCGTGTGTGTGTGTGTGTGTGTGTGTGTGTGTGTGTGTGTGAGTGTGTGTGAGTCCCCGCAAGTACCCTTCGGTGTCACAGCTGCATTGTGAGGACTTGGAACAGATTAATTATGCAGGAAAGACAGAGAGGGGGGAGATGGCACAGACAAACCTGCTGTTCTAATGACATCACACCTGCGTGAGCTACTGTTACAATTTATGTTTCATTTATTTGATTTACTTTTTCAATATTTTTTATTGTATACCAGTTCTTTTTTAACCATTTGTGTAAAATAACAAATGTGTGATTAGAATGTTCTTAACTGAACATTCTAATGCTGATGTCACAATCACTGCTGATAACAGGAACGCAACGGAGTTCTAGAACACTGACATTTCAACGCATTCCAAAAAAACACCTACGTGATGAGTCATTTTCTCTGTTGTTCCTTGTGCTGCTTTAGCATTCTCGAACCCTGGGATTATTCTCTTTGATCCGAGACTGGTGTGCTGAAAATGAAAGGCTGCTTTGGACCTGAAATCGATGGGAAGCGTGACTCTGAGCAGCTAAATCTGTCTTTCAGATAATGGAGGTGAACGGGCAGAATTTCGAGAACATCACCTTCTCCAAAGCGGTGGACATTCTGTGGAACAACACACACCTCTCCCTCACAGTGAAGACTAACATATTTGGTAAGAAAAGGCTCATTTCCTGCGAGAACTGAAAGCAGGCCTTGACCTATGTCTCTGGTGGGGGGGGGGGGGGGGGGGCGGGGGCGGTTGGCTGTCAATTTCCTGTCTTTGTCGAGAAGTCAAAAATAGATTCATTTCTTTTTTAGAGCACAGGCGCAGTCCTAGCCATAACTTCTGTAATTATTTATAAGTTTTGTTATTAACGTTTGTGATGGACGCATGACAGCCATTTTGCGCACGTGTTTGCGTGATTTAAATCGAGCGCGTTTCCAGCCTTGGAGTTTGTGATTAAGAGGCGCCCCTGACGACGCAGCGTTCGTTACCTGACGCTACGCAGTGAAGTGCGTAACATTGCGCCGCTGGTGCATGTGCTCCAGAGCGCCTCCATCAGGGCGGTAAAGTGCACTGTGAGTTTGTTTGTGGGCGGGGAGACTCACTGGCCCCGCCCCCATCACCCCCCCCCCCCCCCCCCAGTGTTCAAAGAGCTGCTGAGCCGGATCTGGCAGGAGAAGAAGAACGGCGGCCCCCACATCCCCAAGATCCAGGAGAAGAAGGGGAACCGCTACTCCATCCCTGACCTGCCGGGGGACATCGAGTTCCCCACCGACAAGGCGCACAAGAAGGCCAAGGCCAACACCATGTCCGGGGGGCGGAACAAGATCCGCAAGATTCTGCTCAACACCCGCTTCAGCATCCTGCCTCCCAAGCCCTTCAGGTACCCCCCCCTGCGCCCCCCCCCAACCACAGCCTCCCTCCACACACCCCAACCCCCCCGCCAACCAAAACCCCCTCCGCACGCCCACCCACCTACGTCCACGTTCCTGTCGTCTGTCTTTGTCCCGTTCACAAAGAACTCATCGCACCTTCTTCTGTTCACCCAGTTTCCCAGGTAACCGCGGGCAGACGGGCATTGCTATGCTGCGCTCGCGTTAGCTTCTTCACAGTCAAATCGGTCCCCTCTTTCATGTAGCTCTTGTTCTTCTCCCGACGGAAACAGAGTTAGAGGGTTTTTCAGGTACCGTTTCAGTAACTTTGCGAATTTCCGTCCCGCCTCCTCTCAGTGCGCTCGCTGTGATCGGCGCGGTTAGGGTCGGCGGTGCTGTAACCGCGGTTACGGACGGGTTCACCGCGAGCTGTGCGACTCCGCGGCGGCTCGCGCTGGCTCACGTGTGTCGTCACCCTCCGTTTGATCTCGCCGGCGTGTAGTAGCGAGCGGGGCGCTTGTGACGCGCGTAAAGGGGCGCGTTTTTGGGGACGGCGATTACTGGGGGTTTGCGCGGGGTGTGAACGCGGCTAACGGGGAACGTGAAGTGGCGCGCTGTCCCAACAGAGGAGGCGCAGGGGCCCAGGCTTTGGGCTTATTTGGGAGGGTATTTTTCTGGCGGTTTAGCGAATATGAAAGGGGCGGGTGAAGTCGCTGTTTTTGTGTTCGGGTTTTTGTCGCGGCCCTTCTGTAGAGGCCTAGGAAGCCAAGAGTGGAGCTGGCAGCCCCCGCTGTGCCCCTCGTTAAGCAGAGTAGCGGTTTGGCCATGTCTGAGGCCGGCGTCTGCGCCCCACTGCGACAAGTTATTTGCCCCCCTGCCCCCCGATTATCCCCGACAACCCTCTCTTACCCTTCAACACCTCCCTTTTTTTCCATTTTTTCTTTATAAAACAGCCAGAATAAAGATGCCCTGTTCTTGCTTATGTGGTCAATTTAAAAAAATGTCTGAGTGCATTTCACCATTCGCCATCAAAATTGCTAAACCATGTGGCACTTTCATACATCCAGGCAGCTTACACACACACGTGTACACATACACACACACACACACACACACACTTTCTACTTTTTTATGCATGACATTTCAAGAGCCTCTTCATGAAAACCGTGGCATACAAATGTCCCCAGATGTGTGTGTGTTTAATGTTTTTTTTAATTTAAAGTTTAACCTGTGCTTTGTGTTTGTTAGTGTGCACAGTTCTCACACACGCAGGCTCTGTAGAGCGCAGGGCTCTGTGCTGTGCTGTGACACAGGCCTCTGTCTCTGGCTGACCGCCTGCTGCTGCTGCTCTTCTCATGCTCTTCTTCAATGTTGTCTCTCTCTCTCTGTGGTTGCTCCTCCTGCGTAGGGGACTCTTTGGGTAAGAGACTCGAGCATAATCACCCCCATTTGATTTTGAACTGTGAGATTTCATACCGCAAAACTTGATTTTTAAAAGCTACACTTAACTCATCTTTCTGAAATATTCTGTGACATGGTCATGAATTACCCCTGTCAGGAGCTGTAATAGTACATTTCATCTGTGTCAATTTGTTGTACAATGTACAGCAGTTTATACAGAAATGAAAATGGACATGAAATATTAATTGTGCAGGTGCAGTAAAGGTGTGTACAACCTCACATCCTTGTGTTCCACTGAGTATGACACCGTGGGGTAACTCCTTCTGGTGGAAAGTCATGTGATTTAACTGAACATTCTAATGGTGATGTCACAATCACTGCTGGTGACTGAAAGCGATAGTGACAGCGACACTGCTGGTTCCGCCTGCAGGTGGAATGGTTTTGAGTATCCCTGGTGTAGAGTAAGGTATTTTATGTAGCGTTTTGAGTGTTCCTCCACCTGCGGCTGACTATGTAAGACCCCCCGCCCTGCCTGTCTTGCTCACCCCCCCCCCCCCGCCCCCCCGGATAATCTGGGATTTGGCTGAGTAGGAGAGAAAGTGTCTGTCCAACTGCGGGGGACACCGCAGAGCCACCCCCACTTATTTAACAAACGAAAGGGAGTAGAGGCTTCCATGAGCTGCACCAGAGAAGGTTACAGTCTGGTTGGACATGCAGAGCTCCATGGAAACTCATACCAGGGGGGGGCTTCAGTTTCCAAACTGGTCTTAGCGCCAGGTCAGGCAGCCCCAGGCGCGTCCAGTCGTGTCTGAACGCCATGTTGACTTTCCGTTCTTCACTCATCCCGTGGTGTCTGTGATCGCACCCGTGTGTGGAATGCCTCTCTGTGCACCTGCCTGCATTTGACCTGCAGCAGCATGATCTGAGTCAAATGAGCCGTTAAATTAACGAGCAGGCTTAATTTGATGTGCGGTTCCGTGTGTTGGCCTGTCGAACGTTCCTGTGTGTGTTTGTGCGGGCGGGGGGGGTGGGGGGGTCTTGGGCAGTCTGGCTGCGGTCGGATCTGTGGCCAATGCCGTCTCCGGGTCGGATGCCCGCCCAGCCCCTCCCCGTTTGCGTGTTTGTGTTCACGTGCTGTTTGCGTGTGCCTGCGTTCCATCACGCCTTGGCCATTTCCTGTTGTGCCTGTGACTGTCGTACTTCTGTCACGCGTGTTCTGTTGCGTATGTGAATGTGTGTGTATGCGTGTCCACTCTGTACATGTATGGACTTCCTGGTTCCAGCGTCGAGGATGCCCACAAGAATCAACGAAAGAAAAGAGGGAGAAATGTTTGGAGTGTGAGTTTGATGTTATGAGAGGCACTGAGGGATTCTGGGAGTTGTAGTTTTAGGTGACGCTCTCCCTGTGTGTGTGTGTTTCAGTGACGGGGGCATGAGCCAGTCCCAGGACGACAGCGTCGTGGGCACCAAGCAGTGCCGGCACAGCGTGGCCATCATGCCCATCCCGGGGGCCCTGTCCTCCAGCAGCCCCGACCTGCTGCAGCCTGCCACCAGCGTGCTCGACTTCTCCAACCCTGCGGGTGAGTGCCCACCCGTTACCGCGGCTACCGGCCCCATTACCGCGGCTACTGGCCCCTTTACTGCGGTTACCGGCCTAGTCACCATGGCGACCAGCCCTGTCATCGCCCGTCACTGCGGCTACCGCCCATCACCACGGCTCCCACGGCAGGCCTGCTTCGCTCTGACCCCGCCCACTGGAATGGCTGCTAAGCCACTCCCCTCTGGCAGCCTGCGTTTGAAAACTGTTCAGTCTCAGAATGGAGCGGAAAACCCTACAGCGTAATGTGTCGTATATAGCGATGTAGCGGTCTGTGTGTGTGTGTGTGTGTGGGTGAGAGAGAGAGAGAGAGATAGTATGTGTGTTGTATTTGTGTGTGAGTGTGAGTGTGAGTGTGAGTGTGTGTGTGTGTGTGTGTGTGTGAGAGAGATAGTGTATGTGTGTTGTATTTATGTGTGAGTCCGTATAACCCCTGAATCAGTCCTCCTCTGTTCCTCAGAGGTGGTCTGTGACGGGCTGGGGTGTCTGAATGAGCTTTGAAGACAGAGCAGCAGGTTTTACCAGTTTAATTCTGAGCACTGCTGTTCCCCTCGCTGCCTCTGGGGGGTTCTCTTCCATTTATATCTCACCAGTTAATAGCGCTACAGCCGGACGAAAGGATTAAATGCTCAACAATTAAGAGTTTTTTTTTTTTTTTTCCTCTCTCTTCCTCCAAAAGGCGGATTTCTGAAACCACAATTACCGACACGGCTAAGCCGGTTCCCCGGGGGCTGTGGACAGCACGGTTCTGATTTCTCTGCCGGGCGGGCGGTGTGTTCGTTTCGGCTCGGTCCTGACGTCGAGGCGTTATGCGCTCCTTATGAACGCGCTGTCTGTTTCAGGCCCCGTCCCGCAGAGAGATGAGTACTCTCCTTGTGTGAGCGTGTTTTCAGCCTCTGGTCTGTGGGTTGTAAAGACGGGGGGGGGGTTGTTTAGAGCGGCTGTGCAGTACTCTGCTCACCCAGCACCTCCTCTACAGCTCCGCTGCCCCCCCGCACAGATTCGGTGACGGACAGACCCGGTAAAAGGATGCGAGTTCTCAAGAATAATTGAAGTGGCGCACCAAGGGATATCCTTAGCGGCCTGTCGGGCGTTGGCTTCCCACTGTACTCGCTGTCTCTGCCGCTCACGGTGTCGTAGCGGATCGCGAGCGGACCGGATTACAGATCGCGGGGCGTTAGGCAGAGCTGCGTCAGGCCTGCCGGGTCAGAGCCGCTTTCTCCACAGCCGTTAGAAAAAGGGAATGCTGCCGCGCTCACGCCCCTTCTCTTCATCCAGCCAATCACATCTGTCTTCTGTTTATCCAGCCAATCACATCCCTGTCTTCTGTTTATCCAGCCAATCACATCTCTGTCTTTCTCTCTTTTCCTGCTCTCCCAGCTGCGAGCTTCTACTGTAAGTACAGCGCTCTGTTTACTGTGTCTGCTGTCCTAAGTAGCTCTTTATTTTTCCAGTCTTATTAGTCTGTGAAAGTTTAACAGCAAAGTCAGCGCCCCCCCCCCCCCCCCCCAAATCCTGTCTCCTCTGTTTGTGAGTCTCTTCCGTCCCGTCTGCTGGCCACGCCCCGTGTGGTGCGGTTCGGAGGGTTTCTGATCCGCGCTGGTACAGGCCGCAGCAGCGACGGGTCTCAGAAACGCGTTTGCTGTGCGACGGGCCTTTCCTGTGATTGATTAGTCAGCACTCCGTGCTGCTGTGTTTCAGTGGGATATACCACCTGTCAGAATTATCCCCTGAAAGGGGGGGGGAGTGGCCTGTGTAAAGGTGTAAAATACTTCAAAACAAAACTATAAGCAACAGCGTTTTTAGAGTGAAGTGCATAAAAACAGTAATCAAACCCTTTGCTTCAGTGTTCTTCAAGAGCCGCCATTTCAGTTCTCAACTGGATTGTGACAAATTGTCATAGTGCTCACAGCAAGCTGGCCAGCCCTGCCGAGGATTAATAATCACTCTGGCTGTTAATATAAGCGCAATTAATCTCAATTACTGCGCTTGGCTTCAGTGAGATACCATCGCTAATTTGTTAATGAGTGATCACGTTTCATAGAAATTAATAGATTTTTTTAAAAGAAATGATTTTTCTATTTTAACCCCGTATGTGCTGAAAGAATATTACTGGCTCAACCCTCTACCCTCAGCATACACATGTATTTCTGAGCCGAGTGCAGTGTAGTTAATGTTGTGTCTTCTGTACAGGCCAGAAATTGGCTGGACTTCTATAATTAGGTATAATGTGTGAAGTATGGAGTATTTATGCACAGTTCATTGGTTCCTATTTTTACGTGTGGCCTGCTCATAGAACCTGCAGTGTTACGCTACAGATTATAACTAGGGTGTTAAATTGTGTGGGGAGTGAGAGTGAGAGAGAGTCATAGAGGAGAGAGATGGAGAGAGAGAGGGAGCGAGAGAGAGACATGGAGAGGGAGAGTGAGTCAGAGAGACTCAGAGAGATGGAGGGAGTGAGTGAGAGAGAAAGAGCGAAAGAGTGAGAGAGAGAGGGAGAGTGAGAGAGCGAGAGAGAGATGGAGAGAGAGAGGGACAGCTCCCTGTCTTTTTTCCCCTTTGAGTCTGCGATTGCCCCTGACCTCTGACCCCGTGTCCCCGGCGTGCAGACATTCCGGATCAGGTGATCCGCGTCTTCAAGGCGGACCAGCAGAGCTGCTACATCATCATCAGCAAGGACACGACGGCGAAGGACGTGGTGTCGCACGTGGTGAACGAGTTTGGGCTGGGGGCGGCGCCCGAGACGTACTCCCTGTGCGAGGTGTCCATCAGCCCCGAGGGCGTCATCAAGCAGCGCCGGCTCCCCGACCAGCTGTCCAAACTGGCCGACCGCATCCAGCTCAACGGCAGGTAGGGGTACACGCCACCCTTGACCCGCCATCCCGCCATCCGCCACCCTCGACCCGCCAACCGCCATCCTGCCACCCTCCACCCACCTGAGCTCAGAGTGAGTGACCCCCCCCCCCCCCCCCCAACGCTTGCAGCGCTGAGCGACCTGTGACCCCCCCAGACCCGCCCAAACGCCATGCTGCTCTGAGACAGAGAGCACGCCCGAAAGTGCCGTCCCCCTCCGCTCTTCTCCCCCGCCCTCTTCCCGCGCCCGTCTCTTTCCTCCGACCGCGCCGGCGTAAATATTTCCTCCCCCGAGTCGGTCGGTTCGCGGTAGTCTGCTGCGGTCGGGCTCTGCGGTAGCACAACCGCGAGCACAACCAAACCCCTGCCATGACAGGCGGGCGGCGCGTGGATCACATGACACGCGAGTCCTCCGGGGCGCCTGCGGCGACGTTTCTGCTTCCTGTGTGTTTTCCGTGGCGAGACCAACACAAACAGGACGGAGCGCTTACACGCTGTCTTCCCCTGTTGGGACGTCCGGTCCCGTGTGTGACTGACACTCTATCCGCCTCTCACCAGCTTATCCAGCAGAACAGCGCTTCGGTCGCCCCGTCCCATTGATCTGGCATTTAACACGAAAACTGCACAGGTGTCCTGCTTCCTGATCTGTACTTCCCTGCTCCCGTATCGCTGTTCTGGGCCCCCACAGTAAATGGCAGTTTCACTTCTGCAAGCTTTGCCTTTCAAAATCGCTCACCCTACAGCTAAGAAGTGCATTTCCGTAAACTCCGAAAAAAGCAATTTGTGCAGCATAAATTCTGTGTGTGCATGTATGTTTTCTGATTATTTACATTACATATGATCGGATTTAATTTTATTGCATTTATTCAACAATTATAAACATAATTATATCTGGGACAATGGAAAGTATGCACTTAAAAATAAAACGTCAAAATAAAACCCAGAGAGTGAACTATCACTTTAAGAAGAACCTCAGTTAAAATGATTTGAAAAGCATTCAGCAGTGGGGATTGTATGGCAGCTGTGTCCGATATAATATTGATGTGGCCTGTAACCCTAAGGTGTGAGGTCACAAATAAGTGATTGGAATGTTCTTAACTGAACATTCTAATGCTGATGTCACAATCACTGCTGGTGACTGAAAGCAACGGTGTTCTAGAACACTGACTTAGAATTCTGAAAAAGACAATCCCACTTCTCCTGAAAGGGTTAAATGCTTGAGTACATGTGTTAGTGAAGCCTCACTGCCGTGTGCGTCCCCCCCCCCACTCTGTCCCAGGTACTACCTGAAGAACAACATGGAGACGGAGACGCTGTGCTCGGACGAGGACGCGCAGGACCTGCTGCGGGAGAGCCAGATCTCCCTGCTGCAGCTCAGCACGGTGGAGCTGGCCGCCCAGCTGTCCATGCGCGACTTCGAGCTCTTCCGCAACATCGAGTCCACCGAGTACATCGAGGACCTGTTCAAGCTCCGCCCCCCGGGGGGCGGGGCCTCCGCCGGGCACCTCAAGCACTTCGAGGAGCTCATCAACCAGGAGACCTTCTGGGTCTCCACGGAGATCCTCAAGGAGCCCAACACGCTGAAGAGGATGAAGACCATCAAGCTCTTCATCAAGATTGCGCTCCACTGCCGCGAGTGCAAGAACTTCAACTCCATGTTCGCCATCATCAGGTGAGTGTCTGGCCGTTTCCGCCGTCGAGCAGCTGGGCGGCCATCTTGTGAGCCGGGCTCTGTGCGGCCCGCTGAGCCGTTGGTGGAGAGTTCCTGCAGACGCGTGTGTCTTTAAAGGATCCGCACACGGCCAGCCGGTGAGCGCAGGAGAGGCAGCGCATTAAACATGCAGAGGGCTCGTATGGATTTTTTGGTTGGAGGAAAGCGCGGGGAGCGTGCTCTTATTGCTCCGCGTGTTTTATTAATGAGGCTGTGTTCACGGCGAAAGTTCAGCAGCACACTGGGCTCGTTAAAGGGGAAGAGCCTTTAAGCCAGGCTTTGGGCGCTGCTGTCCTCAACGCTTTTCACGGGCTGTAGACGAAACATCGCTTTTTCGACGCAGCTTGTTTTGCATTAAAGTGTCGGATGTGGCGCGGTGGTTTTGGCTCGGGGCTTGTAACCAGAAGGTTGCGGGTTTAAATCCCAGTTTAAGAACTGCTTTTGTAAACTGAATTACGTAATCCGAATAAATATTCAGGTGTAGATAGGTTCATGTGTTAGATGTGTGCGTTTCCCTGATTATCTGCTTAATTCACAAGAGATGTGATGTAATGTGTGTCGAAAGTGTGTAGCGTTAACCCACGAGAGATGTGATGTAAGGTGTGTAGAAATCGAGCGCTGTAGAGTTGACTCATGATGTCATGTATAGAAACACAGCGCTGTAGCCTTGTCTCGTCGAAGTCGGCTGTGACTACTCTAACGGCGGCCTGTGCTCTGTGCTGACGCAGCGGGCTGAACTTGGCGCCAGTGGCCCGCCTCAGAGGATCATGGGAAAAGCTGCCGAGCAAGTACGAGAAGCTGTTCCGCGACCTGCAGGACATCTTCGACCCGTCCCGAAACATGGCCAAGTACCGCAACGTCCTGAGCGGCCAGAGCATGCAGCCTCCCATCATCCCCCTCTTCCCCGTGGTGAAGAAGGACCTGACCTTCCTGCACGAGGGTAGGCCATCCCCACGCCCACGCTGTTCTAGCACTCTCTCTCTCTACGGGACCCCCTTTTCCCCTCCTTCTCTCTCTCTGTCTCTCTCTTTGGGGTCTCTCTCTCTCACTCTCACTCTCTGGGGGCTCTCTCTCTCACTCTCTCTCTCTCTCTCTCACTCTCTGGGGTCTCTCTCTCTCTCTCTGGGCTCTCTCTCTCTCCACCTCTGGGGTCCCCCTCTCTCTCTCTCTCTCTGGGATCTCTCTCTCTCTGGGGTTCCCTGCTCGCTCTCTCTCTCTCTCTCTGGGGTTCCCTGCTCTCTCTCTCTCTCTCTCTGGGGTTCCCTGCTCTCTCTCTCTCTCTGGGGTCCCCCTCTCTCTCTCTCTCTCTCTCTCTCTCTGGGCTCTCTCTCTCTCCACCTCTGGGGTCCCCCTCTCTCTCTCTCTCTCGCTCTCTCTCTCTGGGATCTCTCTCTCTCTGGGGTTCCCTGCTCGCTCTCTCTCTCTCTCTCTGGGGTACCTTTCCCTCTCTCTGTGGGGTCTCCTGGTCTCTCTGTCTGCAGAGCCGTTAATGATGATAACTGTCTCACACTACCGAACTGCATAGCCTCCCAGCGCTAGCAGGAAGCCGTTGGAGCGAGCTCTGGTGTAGCTACGGCAACCCTGATAATGGGGGTCCTCATTATGGCAGAATACAGGGGCGTATATACGCTGGGGGGGGGGGGGGGGGCAGCGCCATTTACCGCCAGCTCCCCCCCCACCCCTCGCCCCCGTGTTCCCATGCGCTCGAGCCGTTTGTGCAGAGGCGTCGGTAATGAGTAATAACACGCAGAATAAAATCAATGCCTTCCTCGTTAGGCCGGCGAGCGCGAGGTTGGCGGTTCAGCATTCCGTCCCCCGCGCCAACATGGCGGTAATCAACAGCGGGTCGGGCGGCCAAAGAAATAAATAAATAAATTACATCAATAAAAGTGTTTACAGCGTGTATCCCTTTCCTCAAACAGGGCCTTGTTTGATTTCTCTGATTTAATTTAACCCCCCCCCCCCCCCCCCCCCCCCCTCAGGAAACCACTCCAGTGTGGAGGGGCTGGTGAACTTCGAGAAGCTGCGAATGATCGCCAAGGAGATCCGGCACGTGGTGCGCATGACCTCGGCCAACATGGACCCCGCCCTCATGTTCAGGCAGAGGTGAGCTGACCCTTGACCCCCCCGTCGCCTAGCGTACTGTTTCTGAATGCAGGCCGTCAGCTGTGGAGCTGTGGGGAGCCAGTAGTGCTGGAGGGCTCGTGCGTGGTGAACTTCTCACCGTACTACGCTGAGAGAGCGTTTCGCTTGCGTTTACTGAGCTGGCGTGAGCAAGCTCGCCGTACGCAGGGACAGAAGCATCAGTGGAGTGGATCCAGAAGAGCCTCAACCCCTTCTGCTTATGTTTTGATTCTAGATCATGCCAGTACGTTAATGCGGACTTTTAAATCGTTGATTCTGTTCGTGCAGTTAGATCACCAGTGCGGTTTGATCGGAGCAGAGGGCCTTTGGTGTTTTGGGGTGAAGAGTGCGCGGTTTCATCGGAGTGGAAGGCCTTTGGTTTTTGGGAAGTATGAAAAGCGCAGTTAGATGCAGCGCTTTGTTCTGGGTCTGTCACCGAGAACTGAAACCAGCCGCTGCGTCTGGGGCGGGTCGAAACGGACAGACCCAGTCAGACCGAGAGGTCCGCTGAGCAGCCCAGGCTGGAGGTCTGAGTGACGAGCCCGGAGTCGGCTAACCGCGCGCGCTACTGTCGCTAGGCGCTGCGTGCGTGAGCGCAGAACTGCAACTAACGGAGCGGAAGTGTGGGATTATGGGTAAGGAACTGGGCTTGTTAGCTAAAGGTCACAGGTTCGATTCCCCAGTAGGACTCTGCCGTTGTAGCCCTGAGCAAGGTACCTAACCTGCATCGCTTCAGTATATATCCAGCTGTATAAACGGATGCGGTGTAAATGCTGTGGTAAAGCTGTGTGAGTCACTCTGAATGAGAGTTCCTGCTGAATGCCTGTATTGTAGTGTAGTTAAACGTTAATTTATTTTGTCATACACAGCTTGTGCACTTCCTGCATGTTGATGTGCAGCAGTGATTGAGCTGTTTTATCGCTGGAGACGCATTTTAAAAGCCGCTCTGGGAGCTCATCTGACCCTGGCGATGGCTGTCATCGTCACGCTGGCTCATTTTTATAGCTCTCGTAGCGTAGATGCTTCCATCGTTTAGAACCGATGGCGTTTTTATTATTTTATGGTCATTTTTATTCGTCATCTTTGTTAGCGAGGGGGGGTTTACCGTCCCGTTCTGTGTCGATCTGTGCCCTGTCGCTATGCCCCGCCCACTGTGTCTGCCCCGCCCACTGCTGTTATGCCCCGCCCACTGTGACTATGCCCCGCCCCCCTTTATCCTCTGACTGTCTTTATGTGAAACACGCTTCAATGTCCGTGGGTCTTGCTTGCAGGAAGAAGAGGTGGAAAAGTCTTGGGTGAGTCCCCTGATCCAACCCCCACCCCCCCTTACGCATGCTCCACTCCGTTCCTTTAACCCCCCCAGAGCGCCCCCCAGTCCCGCACGCGTTCCTCCCCCCCCAGGCCTGTGCGCGTGGACGTCCGTCTCCTTGCCGTTTCTCATCGTCCATATTTACCCCTCATTTTCTAATCCTTTTGCATTCATCAAGAATTCTTTGTTTTTATTTTGCGGCATGGTGCGTCAGCAAAAAGAGTCCCCCATGCATGGTGCATCAGCAAACAGAGTCCCCCGTGCATGGTCGCGTTAACCTGCTCTGCTCAAAGGTTCCGCCGTCTGACACAACGTAACCGGAATGCCAAATGGAATGTTGGAACAAGCCCCGCCCATGCAATGCCATGCTGCCACACCCGTCCCACGTTGAATGTGTCCAGTGCACATTTTTATTTATTTACATGCCTGCCTTTTTTTTCTAAACAGGAACTGTTTTTTTTGTTTCCCGTTTCGTTCCGCGTTCCGGAGTCTGATCGTCAGTCGCCAGAACCCAGCATGCACGGCGTTGTGTTCGGGATGTTTCGTCCTGCGCTACGTTCCCTAGAACTCACCCCCCCTCTGTTCCCTGTCCCTCAGGTCTCTCAGCCAGGGCAGCACTAACTCCAACATGCTGGACGTCCAGGGGGGGGCGCACAAGAAGAGGGTGCGCCGCAGCTCGCTGCTGAACGCCAAGAAGCTGTACGAGGACGCCCAGATGGCCCGCAAGGTCAAGCAGTACCTGTCCAACCTGCAGGTGGAGACGGACGAGGAGAAGTTCCAGATCATGTCCCTGCAGTGTGAGCCGGCCTACAGCACCCGTAAGAGTCCTCCCGTATCCCAGCGTGCCACAGTACAGCCGCGGTGCACAGTACATTATCACCCTCCTCCTCCACCCTAATGCCCCACACCCCCCTCTCTACAGTACAGACACATTATCACCCTCCTCCACCTTAATGCCCCACACCCCCCTCTGACACATTAACACCAACCTCCACCCTAATGCCCCCCACCCCCCTCTCTGCAGTACAGACACATTAACACCATCCTCCACCCTAATGCCCCACACCCCTCTGTTTCTACAGTACAGACACATTATCACCCTGCTATTAGCATACAGTATAGCTAAACAGTGTAAGTTACTGTATTTGTGTAACCCTTTTTAAATAATGTGCTTCACAGACAGGCTGTTTTATTTTGTGGAAATGTGCAGAAGTGGGTTTCCGTTTGTAGAACAAGGCACAAACACACAGCATTCAACACCTGGTGCTCTGCAAAACATTCACCCTACTGCTGGACTGTTAACTCGTTTGAAATGTGGCTGCTGCATTTTACTGACACAGGGGAGGCTCCTCTTTTTTGGGTCACACTGCCACCCGGTGGATGCGTGCGGTCCTGCACGGCAGTCAGTGTGATGTCATGCCTGAGTACTGTATGCAAATGAGAGCAGCTGTGGAAAGTAGATTGTAGCTTGGCTTTTGATTTCTGATACAGTGGCATTATGTACTGTAATTGTTTTGTGATTGTCCATTATTGGAGTATTTTGTTTTATAGTGTAGTTCAGCAGTTAGAGCAGGCAATGCACATTACATTTATTTGGCAGACGTTTTTATCTAAAGAGATGAAGGGATGCGTCTGAAGAACCGTGGTGGAAAATGGACCTGTAGCTCTGTAGGGTATTACAGGGCTGGCTTGTGTAGCTCCTGCTTGCTGTTTGCTGTGACTTCCGTCTCGTCCAGTTCTGCCCGAATATCGATCCTCCGAGCCATTCTGCCCCCAGAGCTACTGATAGCGCTGCTATTTCTGCGATTGCTGTTTTTCGGTGGGAACACACAGTAGTAATCTTGCAGTGTCCCGTGCGAGATTAATCGTTTCCTGTTTTTTGGAACGCCGCAGTGTCGAAGAACCTGAGCGAGCGGCGGTCCACCAAGTCGGACATGTCGCCCGTGTCCCTGCGCTCCACGCTGCCCGCCGGGAAACCCCACGCCCCCAACCGCATGAGCCAAGTGCTCCAGGTGCCCCCCGTGAGCCTGTACCCCTTACGCAAGAAGAGCACCGCCAAGGACATCGCCGCCGCCCACAGTGAGTCCCGCCCACGCCCCGCCCCCGTCCTGTCCCGTCCAATCACAGTCCTCTACTTCGTTTGATCGCTGTCAGCTGCTGTTGCCTCAGATGATATTGACTGTTAGTTTTGTGTTTTTCTTCAATGTGCTGCGTTGAATGTTTCTCGTGGTTATTTTTGCATTTTATTGTAAAGCACATTTTCACTGTAAAAAAGTATTATTATTATTATTTATTATTATGTTGGTGAAGTTACGTACACTGCCACCCATAAGTATGGTCAGCGATGAGCTTTGATTGGTTGGATGGTCTGTTGACATCATCAGTTATTCCTGTTCCTGTGTGGTCACTTCCTTTGTTTAGTACTTAGTGTCTTGGTCAGTCCCCCCTCCCCGTGAACCAGCAGCCCCCCCCCCCCCTCCCTGTGTGGGAATCTACCCCTACTGTAGCTCCTCTCCTTTCCCCCCTCCTCCAGACTCCGGCTCCCCGCTGGTGGTGAAGAAGCCGCCTGGCTCGGCGGAGGAGTGGACCACCGCGAAGAAAGCGTCGGAGGACACCCTGTCCACCGTGTCGTCCCTGCACTCCAGCCCTACTGTGTCCCCCCAGGACTCACCCCGAAAAGGTCAGTACACCCCCTCAGAGCTGACCCATATGCCCCCTTATGCAGTTGTAAACTGTAGGCCCCTCATGCAGCTGTAAGCTGTAGGCCCCTTATGCAGCTGTAAACAGTAGGCCCCTCATGCAGCAGTAAGCTGTAGGCCCCTCATGCAGCGATAAGCTGTAGGCCCCTCATGCAGCTGTAAGCTGTAGGCCCCTCATGCAGTGATAAGCTGTAGGCCCCTCATGCAGCAGTAAGCTGTAGGCCCCTCATGCAGCAGTAAACTGTAGGCCCCTCATGCAGCTGTAAGCTGTAGGCCCCCTCATGCAGCTGTAAGCTGTAGGCCCCTCATGCAGCAGTAAGCTGTAGGCCCCTCATGCAGCTGTAAGCTGTAGGCCCCTCATGCAGCAGTAAACTGTAGGCCCCTCATGCAGCTGTAAGCTGTAGGCCCCTCATGCAGCTGTAAACTGTAGGCCCCTCATGCAGCTGTAAGCTGTAGGCCCCTCATGCAGCAGTAAGCTGTAGGCCCCTCATGCAGCTGTAAGCTGTAGGCCCCTCATGCAGCTGTAAGCTGTAGGCCCCTCATGCAGCAGTAAACTGTAGGCCCCTCATGCAGCTGTAAGCTGTAGGCCCCTCATGCAGCTGTAAGCTGTAGGCCCCTCATGCAGCTGTAAGCTGTAGGCCCCCTCATGCAGCTGTAAGCTGTAGGCCCCTCATGCAGCAGTAAGCTGTAGGCCCCTCATGCAGCTGTAAGCTGTAGGCCCCTCATGCAGCAGTAAACTGTAGGCCCCTCATGCAGCTGTAAGCTGTAGGCCCCTCATGCAGCTGTAAGCTGTAGGCCCCTCATGCAGCTGTAAGCTGTAGGCCCCTCATGCAGCAGTAAACTGTAGGCCCCTCATGCAGCTGTAAGCTGTAGGCCCCTCATGCAGCTGTAAGCTGTAGGCCCCTCATGCAGCTGTAAGCTGTAGGCCCCTCATGCAGCAGTAAACTGTAGGCCCCTCATGCAGCTGTAAGCTGTAGGCCCCCTCATGCAGCTGTAAGCTGTAGGCCCCTCATGCAGCTGTAAGCTGTAGGCCCCTCATGCAGCTGTAAGCTGTAGGCCCCCTCATGCAGCTGTAAGCTGTAGGCCCCTCATGCAGCAGTAAGCTGTAGGCCCCCTTATGCAGCTGTAAGCTGTAGGCCCCTCATGCAGCTGTAAGCTGTAGGCCCCTCATGCAGCTGTAAGCTGTAGGCCCCTGTGGGTTTGTAGCAGAGCAGCGCAGGGGTGTGTTGCTTTCAGACCTTTGTCTGGGTGTCTGAGTGCAGTGGCACGAGCTCCCAGATGGAGATCGATTCGGCTGCAGAGGCTGACGCTTGTTATGTCAGTTTTTATTGTAGCGTACACAGCCTGTTCTGGCTTTCAGCTACACACTTCACACGCCTTGTCATGAGGTGACAAGCCCAGCGAGACCTCCAGTATCACTGCAGAACTGCACATCACTCATTCTCTCGCTCTCCTTTTCTCTCTCCCCCTCTTCCTCTCATTCCCTCGTGTCTCTTTCTCACTCTCCCTCTCTCCCTTCCACTCTTTCCCTAGTCTCTCGCTCTCTCTCTCCCTCCCTTCCTCTCTTTCCCTCGTCTCTCTTGTTCTCTGTCTCTCCCCCCTGCCTGACTCTCTTTTTCCCTCTGCCCACCTTTTTTATCTTTCTATCTTTCTCCTCCCTCCCACTTTTCCAATTCAGTTCAATTAAAAATGCTTTACATACAATATGCCTTGAAATATAATGATCATAACCAAATAATCAGTCATTTAATAAATCTCTCTCTCTCTCTCTCTCTCTCTGTCCCTCTCTCTCTCCGCTCTAGGGGGCGGAGTCCCTAAGTCTCAGAACTCCAGTCAGATGAACCTATCAGGCTCCTCCTCCTCCCTGACCAGCGAGGCCAGCACCAAGGGCAGCGGCTCCAGGAGCTACGGGATAGGTGGGGCTTTCCTGCACAAGAGAATCCTGCTGATGACCCAGCAGACGAGCGGGGGGCCCGGGGCCCCTCCCCCGCAGGCAGACACTCCCCCCGCGGCCCCCCGGCCCCCACCCCACCCCCCCGAGTGCCCCCTGAAGCGACGGCTGAGCTCCCCCTTCAGGAAGCTGAGGGGGAGGAGCCTGTCCAGAGAGAGGCAGGGCCCGGAGGCCCCGAAGGGCCAGGAGAGCCAGGAGAGCCAGGAGAGCCAGTCGGCAGGACAGACAGGAAGTGGTGGCGAAGGACAGGAAGTTAGCGCAGCGCAGGAAGGGTCCGGCAGCGACAGGGCCACAGGGTTCCCCTGGCTGTTTCTCAGGGCCAGGCACAGGCGGAGAAAGACTATCTGAGGAAGATGGCTGCGTGCCAGCCAGGAGACCGGACAGGAAGTTGATGCGGAGGACAGGAAGTTACAGTGACAGTGGTTCAGGCTAAGGGCCAGGGATAAGAGGAGGAAGACTCTGAGAGAGACTGAGGCTAATACTTTAGCAGGGACAGTGTTATTTTATTAGAATCTGAGTTGCAGATGTTCATTGTTTGTATCCATTAAGTGGAGTAAAATTGGAGCTATTATATAGAGGGCAAAGCACTGGCTTAGCAGACTGTTGATTGCAGTTGCCACAGTAACCGTTAATATCACCAAATGTCCCCGACTTTCCGTTATCTTATGCAATAAATATGTCTGTTTTGTTCAGGTTTTTGTAGAAAAGGAGCGTTAGAGTTCAGTTTGATACTATCACTTTTCACAGTGCAGTTTACATAAATTATGAAATGCTTCAATAGCTGATGTTATGCATTAAAATGTATTTAATTACACCCAAAATATTGGAGGAATTCAGGAATTATTTTTAGAGTGGAAAAGTAATGTTTCCCCTGTGTTTTGTCAAACAGGCATGGAATGTTTTGTTGTTTCACCTCAAATAACAATATAAATTAAAATATAAAATATAAAAGGTATTTACAATGCATGTGCCCAGCTGTGTATTGCAGCTTTAGCCCTGGGTGTCATGTTGAAGTTTAACTTCCAGGTCAGACTGAATAGAAGTTGTGCTTGTCCACATATTACATATTCAAAGTGCATGTTATAGTGCCCCCTTGTGGCCGTCTGAGCCATTTTTCCGGCTTGGTCGGTTTGAGTGCTCTTCTACCACCGGCCAAGTTTCGTAAAAAGTTACCAAACAGATTAAGATGTAAGAAAAATAGCAGACAGATGTTTTTAATGATAACCCATACAAAAACCATTCTGTCACATATCTAAAAATCAGTTATGTCAAAAAGGCTGTTCTGAACTAAATAATCATTACAAATTATTTAAGTATTTGTTTTTGTATAAAATAGACCTAACTGACACACATTAGCTAAACCAGCCAAAGCAATCCTGTGACAGGTAAATCATTATAAACAATTACAGGAACATCATCTAGCTGTTATTTACTGTACTGTATGATGGCAGCTGTTCTACATTCTGAAGTGTGTGAGTTTGTGTGCATGTGCGTGTGTGCCCATGTGTATTAAAGAAAATGCTTTCGTTGAAAGGTCTGCACATAATGCTCTAATGATAATAATGTATTGACTGTAGTGGCTGTTTTTAAAGCTGCTTTTCTCAGTGGACAGAGTGAACAGCTCTAATCCTGTAATGGTGAAACAGGGGATCTAACAGCCTCTCCCCCCCCCCCCCACTCTCTCCGTCCCTCTCCCTCTCTCTCTATCTCCCCCTCTCTCTCTTTCTCTTTCTCCCCTCCTCTCTCTCTCTCACTCTTCACCCCCTCTCCCTCTCCCTCCCTCTCTGTCTCCCTCCCTCTATCTCTCTCCCCCCTTCTCTCTCCTCTCTCTCTCTCCCCATCTCTCCCTTCCTCCCTCCCTCTCTCTCTCCCCCTCTTGCAGGCTACGCCCTGATGCCTGCTGGGAAGTCGGACAACCTGTCGGACTCGAGCCACAGCGAGATCTCGTCCCGCTCCAGCATCGTCAGTAACTGCTCTGTGGACTCCATGCCCATCCTGGGGGCGGAGGAACGCTGCCAGAGCAAGGCCAGCTGCCCGCAGGACACGCCCGCCCCAGGCCCCGCCCCCGGACACGCCCATCCCGTGGCAGACTACAGCCAGCCCTGCAGCAGGTAACCTGCACACGCGCATGGCACGCGCCGTCCTGCAGTCACACGCCCTCCTGCGCGTGTCCTCTCTGCGACGCTGCGCTGGGGGGACTCCGGTCTGCTCCTGGGTCTTATGAGAAACGGGGGAAGTTGCCACATGTTTCAGATTAAAAAAAACGGAAAGAGAGAGAGGGGTTTATGTGCCTTTCGTGTGAGATCGGTGCGATTAATGCGGACTGTTTAAATGCTACCGAGTAAACAGTTCCTTTTATTGATGTTTTTTATGATTGCAGCCCTCCATTGTATTAAAAAAGAAAAAATCTTGTAACTGTAGGAGTGATGCTGTTGTGTTCCTGTGATGTTTTAATAGGCTGGACTGCGTCGCCTCATTTATTTCACCCCCCCCCCCCCCAGTTAAGCGGGCATTTAGCTGGTTGGTAAAATCATTTCAGTGAAGCGCATGCCGTTTGTAATGATGTAAACTGTGAGAGAGCGCAGTGTGTTTAATGTGACTGGGCTGAGCGGGGTGGGGGGCGGGGCGGGGTGGGGGGGGGGGATAAATCCTCGGCGTAATCGCGGTCTTGAGCGCGTGCCAGTGTGATGGTGTTTCAGCGGCTGCAGAGCAGCTGTTGCTTAGCAACGCCCGCAGGGTGCTGGGTTACACGGCTGACCCCCGTCTCTAGGCGCTGGGTTACACGGCTGACCCCCGTCTCTAGGCGCTGGGTTACACGGCTGACCCCCGTCTCTCTCAGCGCTGGGTTACACGGCTGACCCCCGTCTCTCTCGCTGGGTTATGCGGCTGACCCCGTCTCTCTCGCTGGGTTACACAGCTGACCCCCGTCTCTAGGCGCTGGGTTACGCGGCTGACCCCCGTCTCTAGGCGCTGGGTTATGCGGCTGACCCCCGTCTCTAGGCGCTGGGTTATGCAGCTGACCCACGTCTCTCTCGCTGGGTTACACGGCTGAAATGGATACAATGTAAAGTGCTATGTAAAAAGTTGTGTAAGTCGCTCTGGATAAGAGCGTCTGCTAAATGCCTGTAATGTAATGTAATGACCCCCGTCTCTAGGCGCTGGGTAACGCGGCTGACCCCCGTCTCTAGGCGCTGGGTTATGCGCCTGACCCCCGTCTCTAGGCGCTGGGTTACTCGGCTGACCCCCGTCTCTAGGCGCTGGGTTATGCGGCTGACCCCCGTCTCTAGGCGCTGGGTTATGCGGCTGACCCACGTCTCTCTCACTGGGTTACACGGCTGAAATGGATACAATGTAAAGTGCTATGTAAAAAGTTGTGTAAGTCGCTCTGGATAAGAGCGTCTGCTAAATGCCTGTAATGTAATGTAATGACCCCCGTCTCTAGGCGCTGGGTAACGCGGCTGACCCCCGTCTCTAGGCGCTGGGTTATGCGCCTGACCCCCGTCTCTAGGCGCTGGGTTATGCGCCTGACCCCCGTCTCTAGGCGCTGGGTTACGCGGCTGACCCCCGTCTCTAGGCGCTGGGTTATGCGGCTGAACCCCGGCTCTAGGCGCTGGGTTACGCGGCTGACCCCCGTCTCTAGGCGCTGGGTTACACGGCTGACCCCCGTCTCTAGGCGCTGGGTTACACGGCTGACCCCCGTCTCTCGCTGGGTTACGCGGCTGACCCCCGTCTCTAGGCGCTGGGTTACTCGGCTGACCCCCGTCTCTCTCGCTGGGTTACAGCGCGGCGTTGGCGAGGGTTCCGGCGGCGGTGGCTCGGGCCGCCTCCTTCACCGCGTCCGCCAGCCACGAGGAGCTGGCGCCCGACCACGTCTCCCTGGAGACGGCCGACAGCGGGCGGGGCAGCTGGACGTCCTGCTCCAGCAACTCCCACGACAACTTCCAGAACCTTCCGCCCCCGCCGCGGGGACCCTGGGACCTGGCCGCGTACCGCCACGCCCAGCTGGGCGGCGCCATCGCCGAGGTGGAGGCGGGGCCCGCCCGCCACGACGACGCGGGAAAGAGGCTGTCCCGCGACAGCTCGGAGCTCGACCAATCGCGGCAGAGCTGGGCCTCGTCCAGCTCGCTGTCGGACACCTACGAGGGGAACTACGGCACCATCAAGCGCCGCGCCGCCGAGAACGCCGCCGGGTCGCCGGGGGAAACGCCTGACTCCGCCCCCGGCGCAGACCCCGCCTACAAAACCATCACCTCAAGCACAGAAAAGGGGCTCATAGGTGAGGCCCCTCCCCCTCTCCCAAACTCACCGCCCCCCCCGTAGAGGAGTAGTGACACCAGCAGATTTGCGTGGGATACGTGTTTGTGCCATACTGGCTCTGATCTGGCTTGGCTTGGCTCAGCTTGGCTCAGTTTGGCTCAGCTTGGCTCGGCTCGGCTCGGCTCAGCTTGGCTCGGCTTGGCTCAGCTTGGCTTGGCTCGGCTTGGCTCGGCTCGGCTCGGCTCTTACGGCTGTCAGCTTTGAGTTGGGTACGCGGTGAGGACGTATTCGGTGCAGTCGATGCCTGTGTTGCTGATGTCGCTGTTTGCATGCGCTCTGGCTGTTTGCATGAGCCGTACTGCTGCTGCACACACACAGCCTCCCGCTGGTCTTACCTTCCTCCTCACCCAGTGTACATGGCAAGAGGAGCCGTGTGGAGTGAACTTAGTCTTTATATTTACCGTGTGGAGTTACGACGCAAACAAAATGTGTTCGTAACTTGTTCATAGCACTAGTTACCGTCTGCGATGATGCAGGTACTGAATTTGGTAAACATAAGAGCTCACGATCTCAGCTCACTGTTTACTTACAAACTATGGAGTCAGCATCAGGCTCGGACCTGAACACCCTGAGGACTCCTGCCTGTACCGCTCTACTACTCTGGCCTGGCGGGCTCTTCCACACACAGACAGCTCTGTAAAGAAGTACTTCCTTATATTCAGATTCAAGGAAAGCAGAATTTACCTTTTGCTGAAATTCGCCTGTGTTCTGCTGACAGTAGAGAAAAGCAGTCTGTTCCCTTTCACAAATAAATTAAGAATACCAAAATCAAACTGCCACCCCCTCCCCAGTGCAAAGAGAAGTAACAAAGTATTCTGAACACACCTGAGCTGTGGGGTGGGCCGGGTTAAATAGGGTGGGCGGAGCTTCTGCCCAAATCTGCTGCTGTCATTCATCTCCCAGTCTGTGTATTTCCTTATTTAATTTTAATTTATTTATGATTTTAATTATTGTGTTTGTGACATTGTTGTGACATCTCATTGATTTATTTTTCCTCATTTTCTTTTTTCCCCCCATTCCCCTCCCCCCACGCCCCCCCCCACCCCCCCCCTTCATCACCATCCCTGCCGCCAGTGTACTGTGTAACCTCCCCCACCAAGGACGATAGATTCAGGGGCCCGCCCCCGACTCCGCCCGGATACCAGGGCATCTCCCTGGGCGACGCCGCGGAAGGAGCGCCGCGGCCCCCCCACCTAAAACCGCCCGACTATAGCGTGGCGCTGCAGAGGTCAAAGCTGCTGCAGAGCCCCGTCGGGCTGCCCCTGCCTGGCGACGCCCTGCTTCAGGCGAAGAGGCTGGCGCACGGCCCCCAGGTCTGCGAGGCCCGGCCGGGCAGGGCAGCCCTCCGCAGCCAGCCCGATAGCGAGGACGATGGTACGTCACCACCGGAGCGCGCTAGCGCGGCGCTAACGGAAGCTAGCGTGGCGCTAACGGGAAACTGCTTAGCGCTTGCGGGAAGCTAGCCTGGCGCTAACGGGAAACTGCTTAGCGCTTGCGGGAAGCTAGCGTAGCGCTAACGGGAAACTGCTTAGCGCTTGCGGGAAGCTAGCGTAGCGCTAACGGGAAACTGCTTAGCGCTTGCGGGAAGCTATCGTAGCGCTAACGGGAAACTGCTTAGCGCTTTGCGGGAAGCTAGCGTAGCGCTAACAGGAAACTGCTTAGCGCTTGCGGGAAGCTAGCGTAGCGCTAACGGGAAACTGCTTAGTGCTTGCAGGAAGTTATCATAGTGCTAACGGGAAACTGGAGAGCGCTGACAGGAAACTGTGTAGCGCTAACTCAAAGCTAGCATAGTGCTAACAGAAAACTGCTTAGCACTAACAGGAAGCTAGCATAGCGCTAATGGGAAACTGCTTAGCGCCGATGGGAAGCTATGTAACACTAACGTGAAGTTTGCCTAGCTCTAACGAGAAGCTGTGTAGCACGAACGGGAAGCTAGCATAGTACTAACAGGAAGCTAGAATAGCTCACTGCAGCATGAAGAGGTTTTAATACTGCCTGCCTGTTCATGCTGAGGCCTTTAATGGAGAAAGAGAGGGATTCCTGTCAACCGGCTTCCTCTTACCGTTACTGGTTACCATTTTAGATCTAAAACTTTGCTTCTGCTACATCTTTTTCTTACTGCCCTGTGATGTAAATATTTTTGTGTATTTTGGTTTTTGCAGCAGTGTACTGTGTGGCTATGGCTTACGCCAATTCAGGCTGTAATACTGTTTCCGGTGGAAGTAAATGGTTAATTTGATGCTCACCTTTTCCATGAACGGAGATGACTGCTGTTGCCGTGTCTGATGGTTAACTTGATTAATCGCTTTTTTTTTTTTTTCCTCCCTCCACTGGCACTGTGCATGACCTGCTGTGACTGTGCACTGTTTTGGCACTCTGCTTTCTCTGTGGTGAACTATCTCCTTTTTTTTCTCCTTCACAGATGAGCAGGTTTCTGCTGTGTAGGCCTCCCCCGTGTGATGGGCATGTGGACGGACAGACGGGTGGATGGGCAAGACAGAGAAGAGGGCGCCGGGGATGGGGGTCAGGCTTTGGGGGGGGGGGGGGGGGGGGTGCGGTCACATAAGCTAGATCAGCCAATTGGCACCTCTCTCCCTGTGGTCACCAGAGTTCTCACTGAAACCCACAAGGGGGAAAGAAAACATTCCATTTCCACGACGTTAGACTGTGGGCTGTTTTTAATCTCCCTCGCTCTCCCGGGAGAGTGACTTTTGGACCAGGGTGCCCTCGCGGCCTTCTCCAGCTGGCTCTCGCTGCGGGAGGGGAGAGACGGGAACGGACATTGACTCGCACGCGAGTTGGACATTGCGTAAAACTGAAGTCAATCAATTCCGAGGCAAATTCTTACGTCTCCAGGCTCAACTTCTATTTATTATAATTTTTAAAAACTTCCTTTTTATTGCTTTTCGTTTGTCTGAAGATTGGAACTGGCTGATTTTGCATCTTGCTTTTTTTTTTCTTTTCTTTTTTTTTACGGATTCTTAGCATTTTTAGCAGCATGCTTTGGTGTATAAATACAAAAAGTGTGATCTATTACATACCCAGAAAGGAAAGACGGCAGGAGTACTTTTTTTTTTAATGAAGCAGAATTATAAAACGTTCGGCCAGAATGCTAAATTCAGGACTGAGTTCAAATTTGTTTCGATGTCGTTCGTGTGAAGATCTTATAACGGCTTTCACGGTTTAGTTTAAAACTCAGGCTGTTGCACGAGCTCTCATCCCTTCATTGCCTTGACCGCTCGCTGATTCAGCGGATCACATGAGGTACTGCAGTGACGTACTGCCGTTTGTATGTTCAGTATACCGTGTGTCCTTTAAACTTGCTTCAATGGGGCAGTTCGCCCCCAAAATAAAACTGATATATTTCCACTTACCCGGAGTGTTATCTGTCCATCTGGATAGTGTCGCTGAAGTTTGGCGAGTTCTCTAGATATCCGCTGCGGCTCGCTCTCATACAACGGACCTCAACGCGACCGAGTTTTGTGGGGCTCGAAGCGGCCAAAAATGTACTTCATTTCTACCGAAGTATGGCGACTGTGCACATTCCCACAAAGTCTCAATCTAAGCACGCCAGTGTTCTGGGCCGCAGCGTCAACCTTGTTTTAAAACGCCGTGATGGCACTCATAGTAAGTGGAAACATAGCTTTATTTTTTATTTTTGGGTGAAATGCCCTTTTAATATGTTGGAAGGACACATTCATACTGCAATAGAAACATGTTTTTTTTTCTTGAAATACAGTGAGATTGTTTTACCGATTCTGCTAAACACAAATGAACAACAAGCTTTAAAACCATGCGGCCAACAATTAAGGAATTGTTTACACCAGTTTGCTTGTTTACAGTGTTTTTGAAATACAGTAGCTCAGAGCAACATACAAGAACAAACGTAGGTGTTTGAGGTTGTAGAAACGGCTTTTATTTATGCAGTTATAATTGTACGGATGCAGCGCTGTTAACACAAAATGTGTTTGGTCTTCTGCGTACCTCACCTGCAATATCAGCCATTTAAAAAAACTGGAACTTTTTCCTGGAAATGGAGGATGTAACATAAGTGAACTGACAGATTTTAGTTTAGGGGAGATATATTTATACGTCAGGTTTTCGATGCTCCATGCTTTGCCGGCTACACCCTTGAAAAAGTTCAGCGCATTTTGTGAAATGTTCCGATGACTGCTTTAATGATTGCTGCCCATCGTAAGCAAATATATATTTGTATATTCTAATGAAATTGTTGCCCTCTAGTGGTACACTATGGAAGTGTATAATTGTATAATATGTAGGGATATAACTGGAGTATCTCTCTCTCTTATTTCCTTTTGCTGTTGGGACCCAGTGTTTATTTTGTATCATTTTGCCATAAAAAAGACTTGAATATATTAATGGTAATATATAAATATATACATATATTTTTGGTTTATTATAAATGAATGTTACTGATCATGTATAGTTGAGAAAAGAAAGCTATCTGTAAAGACTGTATTTTTAAATATTTTGTTACAATAAAATCCAAGGTTGTGATTTCTCTTTTTCTGTGGTAGGGCAGGAATCTGTTGAGGATTTATTTCGACTTTTGCTTTTGTTTTCTTGCTGTGGTTCATGTTTTTGTTCTCGTGTGCTCTGAGCTGTGCGTTAGTTTGGCTTTAAAGGATCCGCGCGGACGTTGTGCGTTCGGAGAACCCTCAGAGGCCCCTCCCCTCAGCCTTCTCAGTGGGGAATTCTGGGTAACCGGACGCAGGCGGACACCTCAAAGGTGAGCAGATGAATCAAACGACGACACGCCTTCAGCTGTTTAGACCAGTCACTCCCTTCACCTCCAAAGCACATCAGCTGTCTCGACAGGGAAAGTCTCCTCTGTGCTCTCTCTGCCAATCATTCCGCTGTCCCCGCCCTCGTAGTGCAAGCTCCGCCCATTTCTGGGCCTGCACATTCACCAGAAGCCTGAACGATATTTAGTATTACAGTCTGCCACAAACTTTGGAAATACATCGTAGATAATATAAATTATATGGACAGAGATGGATATTCCTGATCTTTATATTTTCCTAATTTAAATAAATTTAAACAGCTGTAGATTCATGTAAATATTAGGACAGAAACTCGGACGTCGGCAATGTTTTTTTTTTTTCCTGCTTTTTTCAGCTTGCAGTGTGGCTTGCCTTTGCATGGCCTTGCTGTATTTCCCATTCGGGTGAGCTGATCATATTGATCAGGTGTCAGTAGCAAAACTCCCTTGTTATCCGGTGGAGTTCAAGAGGAAAAATAGTCCTTCCAGTTCCGCACACTGTGACACAAGTCTCATCGTGTTCCGCACACTGTGACACAACAGTCTTGCAGTGTTCCGCACACTGTGACACAACAGTCTAACCTAACAGTGAAAACCTGACTTCAAACACATTTCAAAGCCCCATTTCCCAGTGTGTGTATAGAGTTAATCATGAGTATGTGGACCTGCCTCACTGAATTTCACACCACTACCAAATTTGATGTTTATTTAATCAGAAGTTTCGCCTTGCGTCAGGCATTCTGGTTGATTTAACAGGAATCTTACAGGATAACCAGCTCTTTGATTTTGGCCATCTGAGATTGCGGTGTTTTTGTTTTGAAGGCTTGATATCGGTCCCTCGGCATTGCTACTCATTAACAGGTAATCCAAAGGCTATTTTATCGCTCCTGACAACACTGGAAAACTCGCCTATCTGCCGATTCTTTCTGAGCTTCACTACTTGCTGATAGCTGGCCTCTAATGTAGTATCTGGAATGCATTAAGTGAGATGTGAAATTAATGTAAAGCAAATGTAGACCTGTGGCAGAACAGCACAATTGTAAACATACCGGTAGCAATTGTACTGCACGGGTCCATGAAACAAGTATTACTCACTCTGTCGCTTTTGTGTCCCACTTTTGATAGCTGTTGTAACTTATGTCTTTTAGAAAGACAATTTTTTGCCTGTATGCTTTTTTGTATTTTTACCGGTGAGTGTAAATATTTGTTATATTTTTGTTTAAAAGAATGTTTTAAAAAGTACTGTTCATTTCTCCAAGTCTACTGGTATGAGTTTGAACAACAATAAACTATGTTAAACATTATAGGTGTTGTATTTATATATGAATGTTTATTTTGTGTTTGTGTGTGTGTGTGTAATCTGCGTATTTGGGTGTGTTTGTGTGTCTCTCTTGGCATTGTGTGTGTGCATGTTTGTACTTTGTGTGTGTGTGTGTGTGTGTGTCTAAAACACAAGAGTACAGTATGTATTTATGACCAGAACCCTCTTTAAAGAACCTCTGAGTGAGGTAATGCCATTATTATTGTTTGTCCTAAGTAAATACGCTAATGTACTGTAGTTAGATTCTCAGAGTATTCTCAAAATCAGTCTTACAGGGATATACAACCGTTTTTCCTTGAAATAATTCAATTTACTTACATTTTATTGAAGTATGAAATGCTGTCTCCTGCATCGTTCCACGATGTCCCATAAATTCTCATTTGCGTTCAGACCTGGTTTAGTACAAAAACGTTATTCCATAGCACGATACCCGTGTCTTAGAGTAGTACTAAAGCCTCATCCTGATAGCTAGCATGACTGTGAGGTAGGCTGTACTGAGTCCTGACAATATTCATACCCCAAAAAGCATGAATTTACTCAGGAGTTTTTTTGACTTGGCTCGCAGTCACGCTAGCCATCTGAAGTCGTGAAACCGAACGCTGAGATTTAGGTGTCTCTAAAAACAACTGTAGTAGCTCAGGTCATTATTACCCAAGCAACCTGCTTTCCACATTGTTAAGATATACAACCGATGCCATTACGTTTAGTAAAATATTCCCGTTGGCTGAAATTGGTATCAGATGTGCATAACCTTCCGTGTCCAAAATATAATTTCATCTATTGCTTTCTGCAATTTACCGCGTTATAAATGCACTTACTGGCCAAAAGAAGATATGGACCAATGAGGAGAATTAATAGCTGGGTAACCGGGGTGTTTCAGGGAGATGGTAATCATCAAGGAAGCAGGGGAAAATGCCGAAGATTGGGAAGAAACACAAAATAACTTTTATGGGACCACCATAGTGTGGATAAAACAAAAATGCATTCAAGTGCACACCGGGGGGGGGGGGGGGGGGGGGGCGTATTAGGGGGAGTTAGGACAAATCCGAGGGCCCTTGACTAAGAGGGGCCCTCAAAAAATCATCATCTGAGGTTGTGGGGCCCAATATGAGGTATTTTAATGGGGCCAAAAATAGCATCCCTGGTGCTCACACTGGCATCATTATAGAGTTACGAGCACCCATTGAGAACACTACAGGGTGAACGGTGTCCCTGAATTCTACGTTTAGATGCAATCAGAAGTGTTTTGAGAGTTTGTGGTCACTGGTCATTTCTGTGTGAAAGCCAACAAATTGAATTGGCCAACTGTTGGCACTGTGTGGACTGGGATTTTTATGAAAAGATCACACATTGGGGCCCCATCCCTGTACAATTTTAGCACAATTCATTGAGGCCCCCTGTCAGTCTGGGCCCTTGGAATTGGTTCCCCCATGCATAGGGGAATGCATAGGCCCACCACCAATCCATAACTTTGTGTGTGGCATACCTCCTGTCCAGATATTCCGTTCTGTTCCAGTCATATTTTATGATGTATAACCAATGAAATTCAGAGAAGTTGCTTAAAGCGGCAGTTTATGTAAGACCCATAATTGTGTTCATTAGGAGATCCTGGCCTCTGGTTTTCAGTGATCTCCCTGGGTCTGTAATATTGCAGAATATTTTCAGTTTGCCGGGTAGACCCTGTGTGGACATCACTTAAACATTCAGTGTAGGTATTAAATCTGTCAGCATATTAGGAATAACTCTTCAGAATCATTAATGTGAAATTATAAGTTGATATTTGGTCACTACCCAAAGTGCGAGGGACTGGGCATAATTAGTTACTTCATTTCCAGACTAAAAAGTTCGTCTAATGATTTTTCATCGCCGATATCTGATTAACTTAACGGGAAGATGAGGGCCAGAATATCAAAGATTTGATTCAAAGGAGGCGAAGTTCAGAGAGAATTCCGAAACGGTAAAAACGGGCGGTTTGCACTAAAGTTCGCTCAGCTCCCCGTGGCGTTACCCCACAGAGTAGCCTGTGCCACGGAAATTATTCCCAGTTATTACACACAGTATGTATTATACATTACAATCCTGGAGAATTCCTAATAAAACGGATCTTGCTTTTTAAAGTTAACTTGGAAACCGAAGACACACACGGTTAATGATTTGAAGTACTTCGTAGCTGCTGGTGTTTTAAAAACTTTACCCGTATGCTCAGGGAATGCGCGAGGTGTCGAGCGCGCGAACGCTCGGACGAGAAGCGGGAAAACGGGAAATGCCCCTCCACGCGAGCTGTTTTGTCTCTTGATTTTTCTTTACCTTGTTTTATGCTGTGAGGCTTGAGTACGAGGGAATACGTGCGCATGCGTATTGCTGCGGTTTTTCAGCGACGGCCCTTCAGTCTCCTGACAGCGTAGGTCTGACCAATCTGACAGTTAAAATGGACAGACGGACAGAGATGTTTCCCACACTTTTTCCCCCCACTTGACCCCCCCCCCAACTCTCCACCCTCTCCAGGTCCCGTCCCTGAGGGGCCCCGTTCGGTGAGATAAGGACTGATTCATGTTCCTCGCGCTGATGCAGGCATAAGCTGTTCCCTGTGATCAATGAAACTGTCTAGAATGTTCCGGCCTCCACTGGGCAAGTCCCGTTTCCATTTGCCGACTGCCGCTTCGCTTCCCCCGGGGGTGGGAGCAGGGATCAGCGGCCGGCATCCCCGCGTGTCGTTATTTACGCTCGCGGCTGATGGAGTTGACCTTCCGTTCGCCGGCCCTGTGGTACGTCAATTTCCTGAGCAGTGAGCCGGGAAGAGTTTCCAGACAGTTGCTACGGTTGCCAGGGGCTAAAAAAGAAAAAGAAGAAAAAGAAAAAAAAAAAGCTTCTTGAGGACGTTTCGCCAAAATGGATCTGTCACTTGGACGAGCGATTGCTCATCGGCTCAAGTAGTGGACTGCAATTTACCTTGAGCTTTTTATGAATACAGGTTAGATAAGCTGGCCGTGTCTTCAGCATTCAAAGTCCTTAGCTGTGATTGCTACTTTCAGTAAAGGTTATATTGAAGCTTTTTTCCCCCTCAGATTTCTGAGCCTTTTTCCTAATCTTATTGATAGCCCAATATGCAACATGATATATGGTACGATATATAGTATTCATTCATATCTGAATATTTACCTTCCAAGAGGCACTGGCTTGCGGTAAACGCAGAGAAGGTGAGAGAGAGTACCGCTCCCCAGCAGTGTACTGGCCACCTGGTTAATGGTGATTACTGACCGTTTCTCCGTGCTTTTCACATTCCAACAGCTACCAGCCATGAGAACGGCAACACTTTTAAAAACTCCAGGGTGCAGTTTGGCGCTGCTGTAATCAGTGTTGCCAGATTTTGAAAACGGTCAACCCGCCCAATCTTTATATTTATAGAATAGAATAATCTTTATTTGGCCCCGAGGGGAATTTGTCCAGCTCATACAAAAGGTCGGCAATAAAAACAACAATAGTTCAATCACAAGACATATCGGTACCAACAGTGCAATCTCAAGACATAACGATTCAAACACATTAACGTTATACAAGTAGGCTACACAGCAGGCGTGACAGTTATATTACCCGGTAGGAAAGCGCACAATAAACAGTCACACAGTCCAAAAACTGGCATAAGTGATAATGGTCGTCCGTATCCCTGTATTCATAAATATACGTATATGAACATCCTCGTTCTCATTTTGCAGGACAGGGGACAGCAGCACACACTCGCTCGCGCGGTCCTTCATAAACAGCAAGGTCAGTGTCAGCACCATGGAAACACATGATGCTAATTTAGAGCCCATTACAAAGTTCTCAAACATTGTTGCCTAAACAAAAGACACGGGAGTGAGCAGCGCCTTGCATTCAGTAATAGGTTTCCATCTTTTCCGTGCTCCGTGTCATGCGTTAAAAGATGAAAGACGCAGCGGTCTATGTAACAGTACAGTTTAGAGACCCGCCGACTCGATGCAAATAAACGCAGCCACTAATTGACAGGATTCGGGTGTAATGACAGCAGGGAATTATGCAGAGGAGGAACAAACTGCATCAGCGCCAAGGAATGTGAATGATTAGCTGTAAAAGGAAGATTTAAAAAAAACTCCCAACATAACAAAAAATAAATAAATAAAAAATAGGCCAAATTATGACAAGCTGCCCAAAGCCATTTCGCCCCCGCTCAATAACTTGGAAAAATAGCCAAACCGACACTCAATCCGACAATACTGACTGTAATTCCAATAACGGCCACATGGTGGCTGTGTTTTTATTCATTTGAAAAACGTGTTGAAATTTCCCAGATGCTTTCACAAACAGGCCTATTCAATAAGGGAGATTTGTTGCGAGGACAATTAAGAAGAAGTGTTCTGTGAGCGAGATTGCCAGTTCCATTAAGATGCAAATGGATGAAATTGGCTTTGTGTGAAAAGACTCAATTCTGACCTTGTTGAACAGTGATTGTATTTGTACCTATTGTTTTTGTCTGCAATTCTTTTAGTTTTTTTTATTTATTTTTTTTAATAAGAACTTGAAACGATCTTTACACATCTGAGCCACTGGGTCTCTCGCGCTCTCTCTTTCCCCCCGCTGTTCATCGGTAATGATTACGTTTAACAGACGAGGACGTGCGCGCGCGTGTGACATTGGCTCGCCGGTGTCCTCAGTCATGAGCGTCGTACTGAGGTAAGCAAAAAAACAATCGCTGAGCTCAATCTTTCCTCCCTTGATTACAGAAGTCATCCCTGTGTGAAGAGCACCAGGACTAATTAGGACAAAAAAGCCATTATCTTAATGCACCTCTGATGAAGATGAAGACGATGATGATGATGATAGCGATTTGTTCATTTTCCCTGATACGAGGGAGTCAAAGGTCTTTAAAAAAAAAAAAAGGAAAATTCTTCTGAAGGTGCCCCCCCCACCTCATATTGAATCTTTCCTAACCTTCTCAATGCCTGCCGATAGAGAGAGCATTACAGAGTAAACGCGCGCACGTGGGATTGAAGCACACCACGCAGAGACGGTCTCAGGGGTCCCTTGTGTTTCCAGGAAACTCTTTTGCACTTGGAAACAGATTTTTAAAAACCGTTTTTGATGGTTTGTTGCATGTTCTTGACCCTTCCTCTTGAACTGTTTGAAATATGGATTTCTTTTAAAAGCACACAGAGCACGGGTGTCACCAGCAGGCCAGAGAGGAAGAGGGCCTGGTGCAGGGTACGCATTCGGAAAGGCATTCTGGGAAAATGAGTCCCTGCTCTGCGTAATCAGGGAGAAGCCGTGTACAGCGCTTTCCCAGAATTCATTTCCTGTTCAGATGAATATGGACGTTTCAGAGAGAAAATGGCCTGTAGGGCAGAGAGGAGCTCCAAGGTGCCACATTTAATAATTTTTCTTTCTTTCTTTGGGCCCACTGCTGTTACCAGTGTTTGGTGTGTGTGTATGTGCGCGTGCGTGTGTGTGTGCGTGTGCGTGCACGTATGTGTGTATGTGTGCATGCTTGTGTGTTTGTGTGTGCGCACACGCATGCCTGTGTGCGTGCCTGTGTATGTGTGTGTGTGTGTGTGTGTGTCCTGCAGCCCTGTACCCATGAGTCTGCCCACCTCCCGCCAGCAACTTTCACAACATTTTACAAATGCACATTAATAGCTGGACATATCCCCAATAAATTTAACAATGTTACATTTCTGGTTACGTAGCGTATCTTACTAAAGGGTACAATGACAGTGTCCTAGCTGGGAATCAAACATGTGACATGTGACATGGGGTGACATAGCTCAGGAGGTAAGACCGATTGTCTGGCAGTCGGAGGGTTGCCGGTTCAAACCCCGCCCTGGGCGTGTCGAAGTGTCCTTGAGCAAGACCCCTAACCCCTAACTGCTCTGGTGAATGAGAGGCATCAATTGTAAAGCGCTTTGGATAAAAGCGCTATATAAATGCAGTCAATTTACCATTTACCATTACTTTTAGGTTACAGGGTCAGTTTTCTAACCACTATACTATGCTGCCACCGCACTAGACAACAAGGTAATCCAAGAATGGCACATTTGTGTGTGTCAGTCCTTGATTTTGTACCAGCCTGGCGTCTCCTAGTACAGACAACAAGGGTGACTGAAATTTGTACGCTCTCCAAAAGGTCTGCTCCTTAATCAAAATGTCTGTTTCTTAGCATGACAAGCAAAATATAAGAAGTATTGTTAATGTAAGTATCTTTCACTGTACATTAGCACATGTAAATATTTGCTCTATTAAATCATTCTAAGTAGGGTCCTCGTTGTACGTGGCGTCCATGTAATGTCACATTACACTAAACAAGAACACATTTTCACATATATGCGTACAAACACATCTGTCGGTGGATCTAATTGCTCGGAACGGGAATGCTGAGTTAATTCGTGGGGTCCGCCATCTGTAGGTTCCGAGACGCCTGTTGTTGTCGCGTGCTTCCGGATGCGTGTCCCCATAGTTACTGTATTTTTGAATCTCTCGCATCATCTGCATTCGGGGAGATTACTGTGTTTATTGTTCTCCGTTTAATAGCTTTTTATTTGAACAGATCAAGGACCGTACGTTGCGCCTCCAGCAATAACATCCTGCCGATTTGTTCATTTTGCCTTTCATGTTTCTGTGTGTGTGTGTGTGTGTGTGTGTGCGTGTGGGTGCGAGTGGGTTACAAACATGTATTTCCTTTACCACGGTTACGGTAAACATATTCGGCAGAACGTAATTTAAAACCGCGTCGCGGTGCACGGAGACATTTATTAGATACACGTATAGTTATTGTTTTGAAACGCGAGATAAGGCAGGCGGCCAAGCAGAGGATTTTTACGGCACGCCCTTCCTATTTCTCTCTGATATTTACCTTAGCGCAGTGAGCTAATATCTGCAGTACCGCCGAGGTCTTGGGCCCATTCTCTGTGTCGGGGAGAAAGCGCAGTGTTTGCCAGGCCAGTGTGGGCTGAAAACGGCTGTTGATGCGGCCGGGCCACCCAAGCAGCTTTCGTGACTGAGGAGTTTTTGGTACTGGCGTGTCTCCGTGTCTCGCGGGTCGTAAATCACGCGCACATTTCACAGCTGTCACTCAGCTTCTGACGGTCATTACGCGGGACTAATGGTTTACCCGAGGGCGGGGTGGGGGGATCTCAAAATAGACCAAGGGTTAGGCTGCAAATGTGGAGGAGTACTTGGGGACTTGGCATTTCAAGGTGAATCCCAGAGCAGGTACTTGAGGAAAAGTGGTGATGTTGATGATGAGTGTATGTATGTAAGATTATTATTTTTTGATTCATAGTAGAGGGCTGGAGCTGGCTTTCATTCCCCAAAACAGGTATTACAGAGTCCTGTTTGATTATTATTGGGTGTGTTTTTAAGGAGTGTAATGGACTATGCATTTGTAATCTTGAGCATGTCATGCTTACTTCGATTTTTTTTTTTTTAAGTTTTATTTATTTCAGACAGGATGGCCCTTAAATCATTGTGAACGATCTCACAATTGACTTCTGACACATGCTTGTGCTTTAGTGGCAGCAGAGCTCTAATGTCATAAGCTAGTCTAAAGCCTTTTCTTTTCTTTTCCGTTTTTGGGAGGAGGGTGGGTCTTGGGTTTGCAAATAAGGGGTTGGGGTAGGATTTAAGGTAATTGCGGAAGGTTTCGCATTTCAGTAGAGGAACATCAAAAGTATCTTTCTCTGTTTCTCTCTCTCTCACTCTCTCCCTGTCCCTCCCTTTCTCTTTCTCCCTCTCTGTCTCTCCAACACTTTATTTTTTATGGAGAATAAAGAACAGGTGACATTTAAGCAGTCTCTGTAGCGCGTGCGCCCCCCCCCCCCCCCCCCCCCCGTTAGTATGCGGGCGGGCTGGAGGGTGGACGGCAGCCCTGATTGATGTGGCTGTTTGCGTAGTGGAGCGCAGTGGAGCGCAGCTCGGTGTGCGTCCGCACAGGAACCCGGCTCACGCGATAACCTGCGCTGCGTCGCTTAAAGCCTGCGCCCGCTGCGTCTGCTCGGACGGGTCCGACTCGGGATCCCGGGGGTGTGATCGGGCGGGGCCTGAGATTACTCGCACCGCGTCACGTCCGGGAGTAACGACGCTCTCCTCAGGCCTCGGAATACTCCTACTGCGTCAGGTCATGGAGCAAGGGCGTTCTTCTTCTTGGGTTGCTGCATGAGGAATTGGCCAATGGGAGCATGAGACTGGCGGGGGGGGGGGGGAATATGATTGGCTCGGGAAAGTACAAGAGGAATTACAAAATGGCACGATGTACAACTTAGCAAAATAACAAGATCGCAAATGCAAAAAAAAAAAAAAAAAAAAAAATCAATAACAATGTAACAAAAAAGTACAAGCAAATAGAAGTGTCATTCCTCATAACTGCAGTAGCCAAGCTGTTTACAGAAGTGTTACGGGGGTCGGGGGAGGGTGGGGTGGCAGGGTGGGGGGGGCGGGGTGAAGGAGCCAAGGTATAATTATATGCTGCCCACCGACCATAAGATTGGTCCGAATTGGCACCATGAAAAGTAATAACTAGCCTGGATCCAATATATTGATATATCATGAATCTGTGTCACAATTATTTTAAATATAAGCCATTTCACAACTATATATGTATTCTGAAATTCTATACTGAGCTGTAAAGTTCTTTGTGAACTTTTAGTTTGGCTGTTGTCTGGGGATTTATACTGATGTCACCCTGTTTTTTGGGGATTTATACTGATGTCACCCTGTTTTTTGGGGATTTATACTGATGTCACCGTTTTTTGGGGATTTATACTGATGTCGCCCTGTTGTTTGGGGATGTAGACTGATGTCACCTGACACACAGGTGACTCTGCTATCCCAGAGGAGGGATGAGCTTTGACCCGTGACCTGTGACAGCACCACCTGCTGTCCGTGCCCCCCCTCCCTCCACCCGCCACCCCCCCCACCCCCCCCAGGATGGCGCCCAGCTGGTGGAGACCCATCGGAACCGGATAGTAATTAGCCGCGAGCTCCTCGTTAGCTCAGGAGCAGGTGAGCAGTTCGCCCATCTCAACGAGGTGAGAGACGGTCAGGTGTTGCTCTGTGAGAGGAATTACACTTTCTGTACACCAACGTCTGTTAGGGTGCTGTGGGGTGGCTGCAGTCCCTTAGCAGAAGTGGAAACCTCATCACCCAGTAAATTATACAGCGTCCTGTACACAACGCTAGGCAACCATGCCTCTCCAGAACCATGTGATCGGTTCCTAGGTCATAAAGGCATTAAGAAGGCGTCGAGTAAATGTGACTGACACAGGAAGTTAGGGGTAGGGTGTGAAGGTGGAGCAGTTGTGATCTCCTGTTAGCTGAAACCCAAGAAGACAGATATGTGGTGAGATATGTGTACACAACGGATGTTTGCTAAGGTATATGGTAAGGCTCTCCCCCCTGTCCCCTCCCTCTCTCTCTCTCTTTCTTATCTTCTCTCTCTTTTCTCTCTCTCTCTCTGTCTCTCTCATTGGAAATATAGACTCTGAGGTGTGTACTCCTGTGCTTCGTGTTGTTTTCATTTCTCTCCTAATGTCTGACACGGTGAACTGACAGTTCCCTCGTCGTGGGGGGCGAGTTTGCACAGGGAAACACTGTCAACACGTCTACCACCGACACGGATTGCAGAAGGTTTTTATACAGCAAAGCTGCTTTGTCGAGCCAAAAAGCTGAGATATTACACAGAATAACTCTGGCGGCGCTGTCACTGAGGATCTAATTAAAGATGTTAATATCTACCCTTCCATAAAAGATCATACATTTCTAAAAAAAAATGTAATTAATAGATTCTATTGGGTGAATACTAAAAAATTAACAAGCAAAGTATTCTTAGTGAATACTGATGTTGTCCTTAGTTGACCGAGATGAGAGCAATTAGCAATATGACACAAAGGGTGGAACAAAATCTGAATATTTCACTGTGTTGTTACCGGGGTTCTACTGTAACCATGGCAATTACGGACCACAGAAGTGCTATATAGTTTGTAGATAAACTGAGCACTGGGTACTCTTCAGTGGTAGGAAAATAGCGATCACTGTTGGACCGAATGGCCTGTTCTCTCACCTTATTTGAAGTCGTGTCAGGTCGCATCACGCTGACGCCCACGAGTCTGACACCCCTGCTGTGTACCTGGCGTCAGTCATGCTGGAGGAGGTGGGGGTCGGTGGCAGGGTGCAGGTTTGGGAGTCGCCCCACGGGGGCAGGGTGCAGGTTTGGGGGTCGCCCCACGGGGGCAGGGTGCAGGTTTGGGGGTCACCCCACGGCGGCAGGGTGCAGGTGGGGGTTGCCCCACGGCGGCAGGGTGCAGGTGGGGGTCGCCCCACGGCGGCAGGGTGCCGGTTTGAGGGTCGTCTCCGGTGGCAGGGTGCAGGTTTGGGGGTCGCCCCACGGTGGCAGGGTGCAGGTTTGGGGGTCGCCCCACGGCGGCAGGGTGCAGGTTTGAGGGTTGCCCCATGGGGGCAGGGTGCAGGTTTGAGGGTCGTCTCTGGCGGCAGGGTGCAGGTTTGGGGGTCGCCCCACGGCGGCAGGGTGCAGGTTTGGGGGTCGTCTCCGGTGGCAGGGTGCAGGTTTGAGGGTCGCCCCACGGTGGCAGGGTGCAGGTTTGGGGGTCGCCCCACGGCGGCAGGGTGCAGGTTTGGGGGTCGTCTCCGGTGGCAGGGTGCAGGTTGAGGGTCGTCTCCGGTGGCGAAGCGACGGGCCTTGGGGCTGTTTCCGCCCCGTCCTTCGCCCCCACAGCGCTGTTAGCTGCCCCCCGCTCTCCATTCCGCACGTGTCCTTTTTTTTGGCGGTTTTCGCGAGCGGCGGCGGCGGTGGCGGCAGTAACCTGGCCCTTACGGTCACGGCGGGGACGAGTCTGAGTGCCCCCCCCCTCCCCCTCCTCTCCTCTGTTTCACGATTTAGTGCACTTTCACCCGTCCCGGAGTGCAGTGAACCTGTTAAAGGTGGAGCTGATTTGGGGTGATGGATTGCTCTGTTGAACGACGGAGGGGTGGGGGTTGGGGGGGCGCGGGGGGGTGTGTCACGGTGCCCTGACGTGTAGATTTACGCTCTTTTCTTTGCGTGCCTTCCCCCCCCCACCCTTCCCACCCTCCCCCAGGAAAAGGGCAGGCAATCAGTTTAAATCAATACCGTTTGTCCTTTTCCCGCGAAGGAGAAAGCACCGGCCGTCTCTCACTCTGGAATAATCGGGGGAGAGCAGACGGGACGGGGGTAAGGCCGCGCGCCCCCATTAGTATTCCCCTCGCCAGCCTCCTCCCCGCCACTACTGATATCTGTCAAATTTGATTTGCTTCTGCCAAATAGGAAAACTCCGTCTACTTCACAATCATCCGGTGCGCTCGATGCCTCTGCGCGCACACTGCATTATTGCCGTGGATCATCAACCGTCGAGTAATCGAGCATTTTATTTAGCGTGGATGTGTACAGTACGGCGACAGGAGGACGTCTGTGTCCTCCCGCGTCTGATCTAGGCCGTGCGAAAACCTAATCTGGGGTGTAATAATGTTGTAAATGGCATTATTATCCGCTGTGGGAAAAGCAATTATCTCCCATGCGCTGTTTATACATTCAAGACCTCTGTCTAAAATAGCAGCCGTGCAGCAGCTAATGGATAACGCAGGATCTGTGTGCATGCTGTGCTGTGGACTCAACTGCCTTTCCGGATTTCATTCTGGGTGCAGAAACTGTCCGGTTAATGTTGCAGAGAAACTGTATGATTATTATTTTTTTAAATGATAAGAAATGGTACAGTGGACTGTGTTATGCATATTTGTTATACGGTGCGAATTAACTTTCTACAATTCACAAGTTTCTACATCCTACATTTAAATACGGATGTTTAAATTTTATTCTCATTTCAGTGACTGGGCGTTGTAATTTTGCCTGTGCTTTTTAAGCATATTAAATAAATACCAATTAGATCTCACCCAACAGCCTGAAATATTTGCCGATATTCAAACTGCGATGAAGAAATTCCACAGAAATCATTAGAGATTTCCAGTACCACTTGAAATAAATTATGACGCAGGGAGGGCTCTTAACCTTTGCGAAATATCATTCGATCTCCTCTGGCGTGACTGGGTGCACTTTTGCCTGTTGTGTTGTTGCAGTGACTGATGAATTTCCGCCCTCGGTGAGAGGAGGGGGACCAAAGCTGGGCGAGCAAGGGTGCGTTGTGTCTGCTAGGGCAGGCCTCACGTTAATACATCCTTCCTGATTTCTCCTGAAAGTGCGTCCACGGTCGATCAAAGCCTGACCTGGTTGCAGGGAATCACCGGAAATGCTACACGACCTCAGTTAATAATAATAATAATAATAATAATAATAATAATAATAATAATAATAAAACATTTAATTTATATAGCGCCTTTCATAGTCTCAAAGACGCTTTACAATACAAGAATACATACAGTTAAGTGATTTCCTTCCCCTTCTGAGGCCAAAAGAAAACAGTTTCCTTTTGCATCGTCATGACAAAAATGAGAAACCTGAACCTTGTTTGGTCTTTATATTCTGCAAGCACCCTGTGTCCACAGGGTCAGAAATGACTCACCTTTTCGCCGGACCCCCTGTGATAAAGCCTCTTCCCTGAATTTTAAACAGTAAATCAATATTTCTCTTGTAGAAACAACCTGTCACTCATTAATAATTTGTTGAATAACTGTTCTTTTTCTGCTTCATGGTTCAAACACTCAGTATTACTTTACCAGTCTACACCATTCATTTTTACTACAAACCACACATCATAATTGATTTTTTTTCTGCTATGATAAATGTGTAGTGCTTAACTTTGATTTTGATTTCATATCAGCAGCGTTAAAAAATGACTCAAGGCAATCTTTTAAAAAAAAAAAGGACAATGATTAACTTTTTCTAATGGCAGTTTCACTCCCAGAAAAGTCATCAAATTTCATGCTGAAAAAATGTAATTAAGGGTGTTTTCACTGCTGTTGAACTCAGAAAAGGGTCATTTGTGGCTCTGAGGACGACAAAAAGATTAAAGCAAGAGGGGAAAAAACATGACCCATTTAATTAAGAAGAATAAAGAACATTACGAAGAAATTAAGTGCCAGGACTGACAAGACCAATTACAGGCTGGCCAGGCGATTGGAAAAAAACAAAAATGAATTTGAATAAGCCTGATTTGCTGTGCCGGTTATCTGCAGTCTGGTGTTGCCTACCTTGATTCCAAATGTATATTAACGATTGGCTCTTAGCAACCCACCTGTCGCTGCTTAGCCAATGAGAGAGCAGCAATTGTGACTTTCAGACCACATGAACTTCTGTGAGATAACAGCAAGGAAAGCTACAGTAAAAGTAAAAATCTAAAGGAGTAAACCAGTAACTACTGCAAAACTGACGACTGACTACAAACACATTCACACTCATGCTTTTATGTTACAACTCATTAATGCAATTTTTTTTTTGTAAATAATAGAAACCATAATTCAGACTAAACTGTCAGCCCGTCTCAGTGACAGTTCGGCTTCTGTTCTGCCGTCAGTACATGCACAGCTTGCAGAGCATCATGAATGGGAAAAGAGTCTAACTGAAATATATTATATATTCCACGGGCTGTGGATTAATGCAGATTGACAGTGACACTCGATTCAAGGGGCAAAAGGACACCGCGGTCACATTTGCCTTCGCATGTAAAACGCTGTGACAGAATGCTAATTAGCTGCTGTGAACAGGGCTCCTTCCCTGGCTCAAAGATGGTCGGTCATACAGGGGCCGTCAGAGAGCTCTGTTCAGCCTGGGGCGGACGACCCCAGGAAGCTATTCAGCCTGAGGGGGATGACCCCAGGAAGCTATTCAGCCTGAGGAGGACGACCCCAGGAAGCTGTTCAGCCTGAGGGGGATGACCCCAGGAAGCTATTCAGCCTGAGGAGGATGACCCCAGGAAGCTATTCAGCCTGAGGAGGACGACCCCAGGAAGCTGTTCAGCCTGAGGGGGATGACCCCAGGAAGTTATTCAGCCTGAGGAGGATGACCCCAGGAAGCTGTTCAGCCTGAGGAGGACGACCCCAGGAAGCTATTCAGCCTGAGGAGGATGACCCCAGGAAGCTGTTCAGCCTGAGGAGGATGACCCCAGGAAGCTGTTCAGCCTGAGGGGGATGACCCCAGGAAGCTATTCAGCCTGAGGAGGATGACCCCAGGAAGCTGTTCAGCCTGAGGAGGACGACCCCAGGAAGCTGTTCAGCCTGAGGAGGACGACCCCAGGAAGCTGCAGATTACATGGTAGGTAGGGATGAATTTGTACTTACTGTTTTAAAAAATAAATAAAATAACATTTCAAAATGGTGCAATAGCCCATTGGAAAGGATTTTGAATTTGAAAGGGAGGCTGTTGAAGGAGGGTGTGCTGCCTGAAGCCCCAGGGGGAGACAGGACGGCAGAGAAGGACGTTTCCTTCTGAAATCATTCGCTGTTTGATTTTTACATTCTACAAACTGCTGAACAGGTGTACAGGTGTCCTGCTTGTTCCCCGTTGTCCTACGCTACCTCCTCCTGTGCTTTCAAAACAAGCACACCTCCCCCCCCCCCACGCAAACAGACACACACGCACACACGCATGCGCGCACACAAACAGACATAAACACACACACAAAGACACACACACATAAACACACTTTTATGGAAAGCAAACCCTTTTCTCCTTGTTAATCTATAAGAGACAGTCCACCGGCGCCGGGCGTCGCTCTAATAACGACAGGTATTAAAATATCACCGGGATATCGCGGGACGTTAATTAAACCCGGAGCATTCTGGAAAGCGCCGCGGTCCGCACGCGACCCAAATTTACGTGGCTCTAAAACCGCCGCGGCGCGGAGGAGATGCGTTTTTACGGGCCTCTGAAGCAGAGCGAGCGCGAGCGCAAGGGCGAATAAGAGTCACACCTGTCCGCTCGCCTCGTACCCCTCTCCGTCCCCCGGGGATGGCGGGGGGGGCGAGGGGGTGTGGGGGCGGGGGGGGGCGACAGTGGGCACTCAGGTTTTCCGGAGTGTGAAGGGCAATGTGGGGCAGCTGCACAGCTGCCACCCCAACCCCCCCCTCCACCCCTCCGGCCAAAGCTGCCCCCCCCCTCCCCAAACCCATCCCCCCAGTCTTCCCCCGCCCACCTCACCCCTCCGACCAAAGCTGTGTCGCGCCCCCCCCCCCGCCCCCGTCCAAACCCATCCCCCCAGTCCCCCCCTCCCCATCCCCCAGCTTCCATACACCCCACTGCCCATTGCCCGCTCCCTGCCAAAAGAGCCAGGCCCTGTCCCGTCCCAGTGGAGAACTGGGACGGAGTAACCAGGGGGGCTGCGCTTCATTCCGAAAAAAAAGCATTCGCGCCTCTCCTCCACCGAAACTCTACCACCGGCTCTCATGAATTTTCATACAGACACACGTATTTTTATGCCTGTGGAAAAAAAAAAAACTTTCAGTGAAACTGGTTTCAGTGAATATGTCACACAATGAGGAGACAAGCAAGGAGAATAAAATAGTTTCATTCATGTGCTCATACTTTCTGAAATAACTATGTATGCTGGGCAAAACAAGCATTCGTGGGGTTTAAAGCAGAAAATTAAATTAATTGTATTTATTATAAGCACATTTATCTATTAATGCAGAAGTGTACTTATCACACTATTATGTACTTAACACATTTACTAGGTGAAAATTATTTGGATACAGCAATTATCCTAATATGCATGACCTGGCCCATGATAATTTCTTTCCAAAATATATTTGTTTTATTTTCAATATTATAATGTGCCTTGCATTGTTTCTACACCAACACAAAAAGAAGCAGAGCCAATGTCAGGGCAATGTGACTGCCGAATTCATCATCATAACCGTGAACTTCTGATTTTGTCTCCGGTTTTGACATCCTCATTGACATTTATCACGAAAGACCACAAAATGTGAAGAATCGCATTCGTTAAGATGCTCACCTCTTCTTCCACAAACTAACCTTTCACAAACTAACCTTCCACAAACCTTTCGCAAAAAACAAATCGATAAGTTATGTTCTGTCGTAATGTAAACTACCTGGAGAATGCATTGTGTTTCTGCATTATGTAAATCATTCCTTGTATATGGTACAAAGCCCCATAAAGAGTTTTTGGACGGATGATCCAATATCACACTAAATTGTTCTAAATATTGTTTGAATAGGTATTACATGTTCTTATTCATGTTGAATAAATCCTTCATCTATTCTCACCCTTTGCTATAGATTATAGATGAATATATTTCTTTTGCCTGTGATTTGCAAATATTTATATTTAAATGAACACATCTGGGTTTACATGATACTTTGTGTTGCAGTATACATTTCAAAATTAATGTTATGAACATAATTCACAACAGCAAATTTTTAATATATATGTTCACCATAATATGATCCTCAGCTTCAGGTCATTTCCAGGAGTTTTTCTTCTTTTTTGGAAGCTGTGAAGATTTGCCGGTGTCTGTGGTAATCTTTTTGAAAAGAGTTGAACCTGAGTTGAATTTTCCTTAGTGAATGACTGGAAATATGTGCATCTGGTACACAGGGCACGGACACATTCGGAATTTTAAGATTCCATCGGAAGAGACACCGGCATTCCGGCTCAGTGAGTTTGCCCATCGCCTGACCCCGTCCCGGTAATCCGGCCTGGCTTCCGTAGCCCAGCGCGGTCCTGTTAAATGAGCGGCGGGGGGCGCGGGAGAGCGGAATAGGTCTCGAAATCATGGCACAGATGTTCAGGGCTCTCTGCCTCCCTCTCTGCGATTTCACCCCCCTCCCCCCACCAATCGCATCAGTACCTCTTCAGTGCGGTTAACTGACAGACGTGTCAGTTTGGAACTAGGATCTCACCGGGGGGGCGGGTGGTGGGGGGGGGGGGTGGGGGAGGGTTTTGGAAGCACGTCTGTCAGGCATGGACAGGCTAACGACCGGTGAGCCGCGCTCGGGCGAGGAGCGCTCGACTGCGCTCTCAGAACCCGCCGCCGCGCGTCTCACCCGTGAGCGCACCTCCGCGGCGTCGTCCGGTTTACCTGGCGCTCGGTGCCTGGAGCGAATCAGAGCGTGCAGCGCGTACACACGAGAGGAGCTCGCCGTTAAACGCGCCCTCCCGCGCTGAAAACGGACCGGGCGCGTGTGTGTCAAACGCGAGCTTAGGCGTGCTGTAAATCACTCCGGGCGAGGCCGTCCGCCCATCAGATCCGTCGTTTCAGTGCGCTGTGCCGTGACGCGGGCGTAAAACCCGCAGCCCCTCACTGCCTGAAGGGTACGTCTGTCATCGAGTGGGAGTCTCGCTCGCAGTTCCCCTCCACTCTGTGTAATGGTGCTGTTCCACGTGAATATCTTCCCCCTCAGGCTCCAGCGGGAAGGGCCTGAAGAGGGTACTGAGAGATTATAATGCTCCCTGTGTGCCCATGAGTGCCTTTATTTGCTATATTGTTCATATGAGCTGGAAGCTTAATAGTCCAGCAAAAACGCATTTTCTCCACGTTTCTTTCTATGAATCTCTTGCCCTCAAATGCTGTACCTCAGGCTGCTGGGAGGCTCTTCTTGAGGCTCTACTATATCAAATCAGTTTTATTCGTATAGCTCTTTCTTTTAAATCAGAAAACCGTCACAAAGAAGCTTTACAGAGCAGCAAAAAAGAGCAAGAAAAAACCTAAAACAGTGGCGAGGAAAAAACTTCCCAATGGGAATAAATCTCGAGACGAACCTGGCTATAGAGGGGGAGCCCATCTTCTGCTGGCCGGCCCAGTGTAAAGTAGCGGTAGAATGGATGTTGCAGAAATGTAATAAGGCATCTATCACAGAAAACAAAATGGGTTGAGCAGGTTACAGTTGTGAGGTAATAAACTAGCTGGAAAAAGTAGACGTCCAAATGAATGGAAGTACAGAGTGCTGTTTAGAGGGACAGGGTGATGCATCTGGAGCTCCAGGCTGCATCAAGGCATGTGGGGATGGTGAGTGCACAGATGAGCCCCCCCGGTCCGGTATCGAATCCGGGCCAGATTGGTACCGACAGCCCTGCTGGGGGACGTACAGCTGGCTCTAGCGTCGCTCAGGGAAGGGAGGGCTTCAATCGGCTGGTTATGACTCATTGTGTTGCATTAGCGCACTAGCGACCCCTGCTGGTCGACCGGGTAATGCCAGGTTCGCTGGACATATGAGGTGTTTTCTCCTCTGAAATCCCGTCTGCGCGAACCTGACCTTAAAAACCGCGGCGGGATAAAAAGCAGCGAGCGGCATCGCGTGCTTACGGAGGAGAGAGCGGGCTACGTCGGTTGTTGTCGGCGCTCTCCCGGGTCGATAGCGGAGGTTGCAGCCCATGACAGCCGGAGAAAATATATACGATTGGATATTCTAAACCGGGTAGCAAAAGGGGAGAAAATCCATGGAGAATCCTGTACCTCTCTAATATTTATGCCAGGAAGCGCCGTGGTCCATAACTCCATTTTATTTATGTTATCTGTTAGCTGCAACCTTCCCCGTGCCTAATATAGACACGCATAAGTACATCACGGCCACCTAGGTCAGCAATATCAGAGATTAATATTGACTAATGCCGTAACGTATAGACCCGGGCAGAGGCTGTGGATCATCCGAGAGGCTCCTTTTTCGACGCGCTCATTTGATAAAAAAGTAATATTTTTCGATAGTAATTCTGGCTGCCATTGTCTTTGACTGACGGCCGTCCTTCGAGGGTCGGCTGTACCGTAGCAGGTCGTTTACCGAATATTAGTGCTCCGCTCCGTCCCCATTACGGGTCAGCGCGTCCCCTCACCTCCCTCCAATAACGGAAAATACCTCCCGCTTCTTCAAGGCGCTTCCAGAGTCGCTCGCAATCCATTTGAATTGATTCGCCCAGTCCTGCTTTGTCGAGCGGCGTTTTAAAAAGGACCCCGTTAAACGCACCAGCGTTTCATAGATCATTTCCTCAGCGAAAACCTTTACAATCTCTTAACCACCTTTTAGCACATAATTAAAATTGTACTTTTTAATTAGCCAATTCCTTGTAAAAGGTGAATTCACTTTCAGTACAAAAATATTTGCGGTTTATATGTATCGTATAATAAGAGTATTTTTTTAAATTTAAAGATGGTTGTTAAACTACCTGCTTTATTTGCTAGCACATAATAAAAATGTGTGGAGATGAAAGTAGGAATGAAATGGTCTGGATTTTCAAGCAGGAATAGATTATTTTAAAGCACTAACTTACTTAGCCTTCTGTATTTAAAATGTGGGGGGATATTGTGTTTGTGTCTTGAGTTCTGTGCAGTTCCTGTATTCAAACAAAACTTATCAGGTGCTGGCGTTGATCACAAGTGAAGTGTTTGCTCTTGAATACTCTAGCTTGTCAGAGTCCGTGGGAATTGAGCTCTTTGGGGAGTTAAAGATCTCCCTCGGTGGAAAATTGCAGCATTAACGATGTGGCGCTGTTCAGTTTGCTGGGAGGGGAAATCAGAGACGTTCGTCGCGAGTCTGACACGGCCGCAGGATTTAATTTATAGCCGTTGTAAGCATCGATTTCCCCTAATGAGGCCAAACTGCAATGATTTAATCCAGCAATGAATTACCCATAACTAACTGAAAAAACATATACAGTTGATGCTTAAGCACTTAGGCCTGTGTATAATGTTTTTATTTTTTAAATGTATAATTGCCTACTCAGTTTAGTTTCCAGAATGGTTTGGTGCGATGCCACTGTGTTCTGATTTCAAACTCTTAGCTCACGAAAGCCCTTTTTGATCTGCTGCAGTTTGGAAGCGTCGCACTAAATAACGAGGTTGCAGTGAGGTTTGGGTGGGCGGATCTAGGCGCTGTTTGCACACTCGACATAAAATATGCACTCTGTTGTTGTTGTTGTTGTGTCGCAGTCAAGAAGACCACAAAAGAAAAAGAAAGATAAATCAAAAAGCTGGGCTGAGCTGAGAAGTAGCTTTGAATGAGCAACGGAATAAAAATGCAACTGCAACATTTTATGAAGGTTGAGTGATTTAAAAAAAATGATAATAGATAATGTAAGACATAGCAGCCTTGAAAGAAAGAAAAAAAAAACCACACCCGAAAAAAAAAAGAAAATTAGTTTGAGATGTTCTCAAATGAAAGTAGGTCAACGCCATATTCTTTGACATCTCTTGATGAGGTCAGAGGAACAATTCTGCAGCAGCTGGTTTCAATTCTCAATATGCTGTTTGAAAGAAAGAAAAAAAAGAAATATAGAGAGCGACATTACATGGTCCCTGGGTTCAGTGACTGCTTTTATGATGGCAAAGGCCTCAATCTTCATTAACTTCCCCCAAATCAATTTTGCTAATGTAATGACATTCCTTATGGTTTTATGTGCATGTTAGTTATATGATTCTGATGGTTCTATGTTAGCAATAAGTTAACTTAACATTTATTGTTTTATGGATGTTGCACTTTCAGATGTAAAACTAACACTTAGCGAGAGAGATGATAATATTGAGAAATTGCGATGCAAACTCGCAAGTCCTGCAATATCCAGTCTTTCTTCATTAGGCTATGAGATGTTAGCTTTATGAATATGATCTGCATTCTGTTTATAGGTTGGTGTAAGCTAACTGATATCCAGCGCTTGACTGATGGTAGCTTAGATTGTCCAGGTCCACTAGTGTTTTTAGCCAGGACTGACATTGTTGTTCACATATTGTGCTTAAGCTTTCTTACATTGTAAATCACTTTGAATGGCGTCATGGCAACAATTTGACAACATGTAAACAACAGACCGAGGCGGATTCCTATGACATCATCAAGGGGTGCCAGAGATATGCTTTCATTTCCTTGTTCCATTTGGGAAAGTTTTGCTCATTTTACTCAGTTCATTTCTTGCATTTTTAAAGGCTGAGATGTCTTACATTGCATATTATCTTTTAAGATAATCACCCAAAACTTCTGAAAATGTTGCAGTTCTACTTTAATATAATAGTATTTTTAAAATTTGGCTCTTTATTTCCAACATAACTCGCCAATGGCTCAGTTTTGAATTCTGTTTGTCGGCACAGAATTATGGGCGGGGCTGGGCGTAACTGACAGCAAGGTGAGACAGCGAATCGCACGCGTTCTGTTTGAGCAGGTAGGACAGCCTGAGAGCCGGCTAGACCCAATGAATGACTGTGACTGCATGGAGCCCTGTGACCACCAGGGGGCGCACTGATAATTCAACTGTGTGTATACAGTGTACTCTGTGTGTAATCTATAATTGACCGGTGGGTTGAGGCGGTTTGTCTGAATGCTAGCAGAATGCAGCCGGCTCAGCGGAGCGCCTCATGATCGGACGCAGCGTCCAGCCATGGCGGCTAAATTTCGTTCAGCGGGTCTGTTCCCGCCTCGGTGCACGCCGGTGACCTCCTCGGGCCGACCGGGGTCGTCTGCGGTCGGTTCCCGCCATCTGGGCGCGAAACGCGATCTGCCGGAGCGCGGGTCTCACCCGCCGGGCTCCGACTGCCCGTCTGCCAGGCGTGAGGAAGAGGAGGATGCCAGCGTGTGCCGGGGGGGAGACCGTGATGAAGCAGGGTTTCACTGAGCACCGGCCCGACTCCAAACTGAAAGTGTTCATTTTTTGTCATGAGCTTGTCAAACCAGATATTTTTTGCTGTCCGCGGGACAGTGTGTCTGTTGCTATTTCATCATTACTTAGTGCCGGAATCTCAGACAGCACAGGGTGACCTGGTTACTTTTGTCCTTTCAAACTATTTTTTTGGGGGGTATTTTATCTTGCGCTCAAATACAGATCTGTAACCGAAGCCCTTGATTGAATCAGTCAAAAAGAGACAGCGAGTAAAGTAGCCAGCACCAGAAGCCACACAGAACTGAACCTAAAAATAAAAAACACACACATATATTGGACATAAGTGAATGAGCATCCGTATTAATGCTTTATTAGTTACTTGTGTGTGATCCGTGTTAAGATCAAATCATTTCTGTTCAGCTCGTGGGGAGAGAGATCAGCGCTTACACTTGTTATAAATGTGTCCTGCGGTGATGTCAAATGGACTTTGCTGGAAGCCAGATACTGGAAAGCAGACCGTAAACAGGCCATGGAGCTGACTCAGCAGGTTATCTGGCATCGCCAAACTTTTTTTTTTTTTTTTTTTTTTTTCTGTCCTGGTGGCCCGAACCAGCTGCTGGCCTAAACACTCTGTGCAAGGACCACAACCATCCCTGGGCCTACACAACTGAAGTTAGTTTTGAAACACATTTAAATAGTACGTTTATCGGTACTTTACTTGTCTGCGACTATCCGTTCGCCCGATATCTGTGATTGCTTTTGGCACCCTGGGCTGCAGCTTCAGAGGAAGCAGTTCGGCATTGCAGAGCAGCCAGACGTGACCACATTACCTACAAAACTTCGTTTTAAACATCTGAATTTAACACCAAATTCAAAGCCCCCACAAGCCCCCCCTGTCTTAACTTACATTAAATTACATTTGTTTGGCAGACGCTTTTATCCAAAGCAACGTACGACAAGTGCATACCGAAGGTCATTGGAACAATTGCAAAGCACAGGTCAAACTTCTACTGAGTAGCTGAGAGCTGAATTTCAATTATGCCTTTGTTACTCAATATTTCTCGACACACCGTTTAGGCCCAAATTCCAATCCGTGATGATTAATTTGACTCTGCAGTAAAAAAAAAAATTAAAAGCAGGTTAGAAATCATGGCTGAGAAATCATAAGTGACTAGGCTGGCAGGACCGCCGACGGGAGGAATGAGAAGAACAATGTAATCAGTGGCCCGTGGAGACTGATGTGTGTTTGGGACAGCATTTTCAGCTGAATCGGTTGGGCGGGGAGTTGGGGAATTGTTGTCATGGTGATGCATTAACAACACCCTTTCGCGCTGAGCAGTGATGTACGGTGCGTGGCTCTGGGGCTCGTGCTGTCAGAGTGAGTGACACAGCCCATCTGATAATCATTTTTGAAAACCAGGCCGCCTTTTTTTTATACAGTGAAGTATTTCAACACGCACACACACACTCACACTCACACACACATTAAGCATTAAGACACCTTCTGTCCTACAACTAGCTGCAATGGAGATGCATGGGAACCATGTAACAAAAAAAAAAAAACTAGTAAAATTTATATTTTATTTAAATTCATTATAAATACAAACTAGTATTATTATTATTATTATTGTTATTATTATTATTATTATTATTATTATTATTATTATTATTATTTGTGCTTACTGTGGAGCCAGACCAGTTTATTACATGCGCTGTTCATACGGTTCTTGCTGAAACAGTTGAAAGCAGTTCAATACTGGACGAACGCCATCGGTACTGGGGAACCGAGATCGCTTCTGCCGTGGTATCAAGCTGTTGTCAGATGTCAACAGGTGTTCAAGTGCCCTGTGAGCAGCCTGAAGGGCCACTACGCACACGCTCTGAGACAAGCCCAGCGGCCCCTCATTACGTACGTTTACTCTTTGCCCCCCCCCCTCCCCCCCGAGGAAACCCCCCCTCGTAGATTAGGGCTTGCCTGCGCTGAATACGAAGTGAGAGCGGCGGCTGTAGTCGAGCCGCAGACAGGCCAGCCGGCTGGATTATAATTATGATAATGATAATTATTTTCAGCTGTCTGCCGTGCGCGCGTGCCCTGCCATTTCCTTTTAAAGGTCCTGAGCAAACTGCGTTTGGCAGGGTCCCCTGTCCCCCCCGTGCCCCCCTCCCCAAACCCCCCCGTCCCCCCCCCCATCTGGGCCGCCGCGGGTTCGGAATCGATCACCACAGCCCGACATAATTAAACTTACAGCCATCTCGATAAGACCCAATTACTCCCTCTGTGTGTATTGGCATCCAAAGATCAATATTAAACTAAAAAGGAAAAGGGGGGGGGGGGACTCTTCCACTGCTTCGCTCTGCAGTTTGGGAGAAAATAGTTAAAAAAAAAAAGGAACGCTAGGCCTCAACGCTGTGGAGATGTTATTGTTTCGTTTACACGACAGCCCTGGATGCCGTACGATTCCGCTCTTTGAGAGCAGCTGAGTAAAAAGCTGAAACTCTGAAATGCTGACATATCGTTCTGCACAAGGCTAGGCTGAATCGAAGGGTGCATACCATTTACTCACACACTCCTGCCGAGCGGCAATTTAGACTTTCCAATTAACCTAACCTGCATGGCTTTGGACTGTGGGAGGAAACCCACGCAGACACGGGGAGAACGTACGAACTCCACACAGAAAGGCCCCGGCTGAGATCCGAACCCACGACCTTCGTGCTGTGAGTCAACAGTGATATCCACTGCACCAGCGTGCCACCCCTCATTACAATATATACCTACCAATTACAGATTACAGGTCATAATCGGTAAATCTTTTTTTTTTATTTGTGAAAAAAAAAATCTACCAAACGGATATTATTACCTGAACGTCAGGCTACCCTGTAATATCATACGGTCCTTATCGCCACTGCAAGCCCAAAAGTTTTTTTTGGACGGCTTCCATGTTCCTTTGACTGTGTTCGAGAGGGAGAAATTTCAATTTCGACTGCCGCTTCAAAAAGGGGAGAATTTTAATATGGTGGAGTGTTTTTTCAGGCTGGAGTCGTGCTGCGCGGGCAGAGGGATTGATGCGGTCCCGGGGGGGGGGGGGCAGCGTTTCGGCTGTCGAGAGGGCCGTTCGGAGTAATACGCCAGAAAGGTAAACACGTCACGGCAATCCGGCGGATTTGGGGGCAGGACCGCGGCGGCTTTCTCTCCGCCGGCCGCGGCACTCAAATGGGACCTGACGTTTGATATTAAAAAGACCCGCGAGGGAGAGAAGGAGCCGCGTGAACAACAACAACCCGCTGATTTCGGCACGGACGGGAATGTCGGACGCGAACACTACGGCGGGAGAACGACTGCGGAAAACTGGGAAAAGCAGCCGAACGCTGCCGTAGCAAGGAAGGCCCGGAGAAGGTTCTTTTTTTTCTTTTTCATTTGGGCCTGTTGCATTCATTTTGTTTCTTCAAACCGTTTAAGGTGTAAAATTACAAATTACGTGACTGGGACGTTCTTCGCTGAACATTCCAATGCTGATGTCACAATCGCTGCTGGTGACTGAGAGCAGTGGAGTTCTGGAACACCGGCTTGGAATTTTTAAAAATGCATTCCAGAAAACCTGTGGTGTGGTACGATGTGTGATTCTGTTTTTAAAATGACAAGATGAGGCTCTTTATTGCATCCTGGAGATTGATCTGCCTGTTCTGTTTTATTGTTTTGTGTTAGAGCTTTTAAGCTAAAAGCGATTATTTTGTTTCTCCCATGAATAGGTGCTTTCTTCAGAGATTATTTATATGCAGGAGCAAATTTATGATGCATTTATGATGACTGTAAAGTAGCTATAAAGAAAAAGAAAGTTATACATCCAGAGAACAGAGATAAAAAAAAGTTGATTAGGGAACATTGCCTGAAAAGGTCAGCTCCATAAGGAGGTTTAAAAACTGAGCTAGTACTCTAAAGACAAGAAGCGTGTGTGCACGTGTGTGCCTGCGAGTACGTACATACGCACACACACACACACGCACGCACGCACGCATGCACACAAACACACGCACATACGCACACACGCACGCACGCACTCACGCACTCACACACGCATGCTTTTTTCCATTTTTTTCGTTTTAAAATTAAAAGAAACATTTTTCATTTTTATTTTAGGGCACTTTTTCTGGAATTTTAAAATAATTGTTTAATCGTTTCTATTGTACTTATTTTTATGATTTATTTTATCGTTAATATTTAGGATTAGATTCAGGATTAGTGTTAGTGTTAGGGTTAAAGAGAGATTAAGGTTTCATTCTTTGTGCCAGCAGACTTCTGAAAGCTTTGATGGAGTGGCGTAAAATAAAATAAACAAGATCGGAGAGCAAAGTGTGACAGCTGGCGGAGGTAGATCTCCCAGTCTGTTGTTTGCACGGTCTCTTTGAACCCAGGAGCTCCACTCTCCCGTTACATGCCGATTATCTGTCCTGGAACGTCTTTGAAAGCCCCTATCTCACGGTGTGAGTTTGATACGGCAGGAAAGCGGCTCGGCGAATCAGATCGTATGTCCTCTCCTGGAACCGTTACGACCTGAGCAAAGCTGAAGCTCGCTGAGGGACAGTGGGTGTGGGTTTTATTTCTTTCTCATTTTGATGCTGTCAGGCCTTTAATTGCAGTTCTGTGATTCCCTTGCAGACGGACCCGTGGAACAGCAGCTCTCTGTGGACCATCCCTCTACGTGGCTCTAAGACCGCCGTAGTCTTTATACAGACTCGTTTTTTTTAGCTCGAGAAAAGGTGTCACGAAAACTTCCAGGGAATTAATGAAATTAATGCAAATGCTGTGCAGCAGTCATTTTATTTAACTTGTTTCCCACCCGGCCCCCCTACCCCCCAGCCCTGGTGTTCAAGTGCACAGTGTAGAAAGTAATTTGGCGGAATGAAATGTTTAGCCTGCGGGAAACGGTGACCTCTGACCCCCACAGCGCTCCGTACCCGCCCCCATTTTGGACACATGCCCGTGGGTTAATCGGAGCAAGTCGCTCGCCTCGCCCTGCCTGATTGCCACAGATCCTCGCTCTCCAGGGCAGCCGTGTCGGTGGCGGTGGCGGTTACGCCGGAGATGGTCATGTGACATTACTGCGGCTGTGTGGGCGGGGACTAACGCCTTCTTTTCCTCTTGACTGACATGGCTGGGAGGGACCAGGAAGTGAAATCAGGAGTTAAAAAGAGCTGCCCCTCTCCCCCCTCTCCCCCCTCCCGCCTCCACAGCCACGTTCGCTAATGAATACAAATGATTTTTGTTTTTTTTGTCTTTAGGTACACGTGCCTGTCACTCACCAAGAGCGCCGACAACCCACAAAGTCACCTGCCTCTCGTCGCCCGGAGAACTGCAGCTGTGGCGCTCATGAGACGCTTACATCGAGCACAACAACCGACCTTCTGCAACTCATTCAGGTATTACTGAGGGCATAATGCAGCATTCTACTGTGGGCATGGCGTACCAGTTACAGGGGTGGGCAAGGAGGGCTGTGTCTGCTCCTGGATGTCATGCCAACTTCAGCACTTAATCACTAAATTAGAACAGTCATTTAGTAATTGATCATTGGTATTTTAGCTATATTTCTTGATCATTCATATTTTAGCTATATGTCTTGATAATTCATATTTTAGCTATATTTCCTGATAATTCATATTTTAGCTATATTTCTTGATAATTTATATTTTAGCTATATGTCTTGATAATTCATATTTTAGCAATATTTCCTGGTAATTCATATTTTAGCTATATTTCCTGATAATTCATATTTTAGCTATATTTCCTGATAATTCATATTTTAGCTATATTTCCTGATAATTCATATTTTAGCTATATTTCTATCTTGAATGAACAGCTGAAGACTGTTCCTGTGCCCCAGCAGTAAAACATCTTGTTGTGGTCTAATCTGCAGGTAAGCCAGCAGCTAATTAGCTCGTTTGGCCGGTGTGTAATTGGTGAAAACAAAACCTGCATACACACCGGCCCTACAGGAATGGGACAGCTCACCCTTCAGTTAATATGCCAGCATATTATTCCGTGTGATGTATATTAAATCCGCAATTTAATTGAAAGCCAAGCAGTTAAAAACCATGCTGCTTGTGTTTGATTTTAATAAGTATTGCCACAGATAAAATACGGTTCCCATGTAAAAAAAAAAAAAAAGAAGAAAAAAAAAAAGAAAATAAATTCTTGATCATATAAACATGCTTCAGACGCAGGTGAGCTGTAAAACACATCCAATAAAACGGCGCTGATCCAATCAGCATTCCGCTCCGACCCGTTGAGCTGTACCAGGGGGAGGAAGGGGAATGAGAATGGCGTTTCAGTCGCTGAGGACTGACGGGTGTCCATTACTCATGCAGGGGCCACGGACCTGCTTCAGGAGGGTCTCCTCCGACACAAAGCAGTTGCTTTATGGGGGCGTCGTCACGGCGATGACTTTAATTGGCATTAAAACCAGCGACCGGCGAGTCGATGCGAGCTCAGGTTGACTCCGACGGTCATTTAAAACATGGCGTACCGTTTCTCTGCGCAGCTGATGGGTAATAGTGACTTTTTTTTTTTCCTGGCTATTTATTTATTTATTTATTTATTTTTTAACGTCATGCGCAGCCAGAAAAAGGCTGTGCCAGAATAACCGGTGAACTTGCGCTGATATGCTTTTGTACTTTCGAGGCCGGGAATGTAGCAGGAAACTATAAAAAGATCATCTCTTACCCCCCCACTCCGTTTCTTCATCCTTAACACGCGTCGTCTTAAATTGGGAACACGTCTGAATGAGGCTTTGGAAAAACACGGAAGGGAAGATCCGGTTCAAATGGCCGGGCTTCCGCACGCTAATATTTGTTGTGCTTGGTTCAGCAGTGACACCACGCACTCCAGACAATGACAGCGCAGGACCGGAGCGCTGGCTGTCGTTGGAGTTTAAAGGCATGAAACTCAGCGGTGCGTCAGCTCGCTTTCTCGCTCTGTTGCGCCAGCTCTGTCACACACACACACACACACACACACACACACACACACGCTCCGCCGTTGCCGCGATCTAGATCCTTTTTTTTTATTCGCTGGCGTGACTGCGCCGAGACTTGTGATGTTGGGTGCGAACCCGGGCGGCAGGAAAAACATCCAGCCTCCAGCGCGGAAGGCGCCGGAAATATTGCACCCGGCTTCTCAGGCTGTCGTACGTCGTTGGCATCGAGACGAGGTGCTTTGGCTTCGAGGACTTCGCGGGAGGAAGTGCAGAACGCCGCGTCGCGAGCTGCAGGGGCGTGCTTCGCCAGCGGAGCGGGGACGCCGATTTCCGCTTCATCCCGAAATTCCCTTTTATCGGGATCTGACCCATTTGCCTGCAGGGGGCGCTCACCTCAGTGTTCCGTCTGTGTTTCCGGTCCGCCCATTCGGATTCACCAGTGGAAGTGTCCCTGCCTTCAGGACAGCGGAGCTGTTGAGTTGTATCAGATTCAGATGCAGAGGACGCCATTTTGGCTCCTGGCCATGCTGGGCAGACGAGGGCGGTGGGGTGTGTTTGTTTGGCGGGGCGGGGGGGGGGGGGGTGCATGGGAGTTTGAGTGGTAGAGGGCCATGGGGGTTGGAGGGTGTGTGAATGGGGGAATGGGGGCGCATTGGGTTGGGATGTGGGGGGGGGGGGTGCATGCGGGGGGACTGGGGGTTAGGGGGTGGGGGTGTGTGGGGGGAATGGGTGTGCAGGTGGGGTGTGGGGGGATTAGGAGTGTGTGGGAGGGTTGGGATGTGGGTGTGGGGGGGGGTGCATGCGGGGGGACTGGGGGTTAGGGGGTGGGGGTGTGTGTGGGGGGAATGGGTGTGCAGGTGGGGGTGGGGGGGGATTAGGAGTGTGTGGGAGGGTTGGGATGTGGGTGTGGGGGTATGTGTAGGGGGAATGGGGGCGCGGAGGGCAGGGTTGAGGGGGGGTGGGGGGCTATAGGCTGCAGCCACTGAGACAGAGACAGACATGGCCTTCACTGCTGCATGGAGGTCATTTGCCGGAAGGAAAGTGGGGCATTGTGGACACTTGGTGAACGGACAGAGCTGTTAATGGATGACTGTACCTTGCTTTAAAAAAAAAAAGAAAAAGACATTGACCTGTTAATGCGTCCTCAAGGACAGCGGACTGGAGCTGTGATCATCTCTCCGAATTTTCCGACAAAGGGTCTAAAGTTCACATCCCACTGGCCTACCCTTGGGAAGAGTACGCCACTTTACCCAGTTTGTACTTTCTTAGATATGAGAGACAGCCAAAGGCAACATAAATAATGATTTTTAAAAGCATCCCAGTTAGTACACACTGAGCCAAAAGATGACTAATTCAGTTCTTAAAATTATGTGATTCACCTGCATTTATTTTCAATTTTTTTTAAAAATCTCTGAATCTTAACATTTGTGCATTTAACTGGAAAAGGCCGAGGTTCTGTTGAGAGAAATATAAAATCTGCACTGATGGTAATTTTATTTTTAATGACAAAAAAAAAAAAACTGTGAACTTATTGCACAAGCATAATGAATAAAACAGGGGCCTCATGAACAAAGGGTCAGAGAGAAGAAGAATTAGCAACTACTTGTTGACAGTCGGCTTTATAAAAGAGAGCAAGGAATGCATTAATTAAACATACAGTTATTCATATGAGCGCTTAAATACTGTACATGTGAGAAAATGTGCTCTCTGTGTGTTATCCTCATCTGAAAAGGGCTTGAGAAACCTTAATTATGTGGCCATTGTGTCATAAATTCTGCATGAAACATATTTGCACTGATAGTCTGGCTTTGAATGGGGCCTCAAGTATTTTCTCTGTGTTCACTCGAATCTAAGCTAAGACACGGTGAGCATTTCTTTTGGCCAGATGTTAGACTGCAGGAAAATGAAATTGAAAATACCTCATGAAAAGACTGCTGTGAGCATTCACAATATTTCAGTCTCATTGAAGTATATTCCATAATAAATTAATATTATATTTAAGCTTTCTGGGGGCAAGACTAGGCCAGTCTCCTCCTGCTGAGGTCACTCCACTGGCTACCGGTCGCTGCCAGGATCAGGTCCAAAGTCCTGACCCTCGCCTACACTGCAGCCAAGCAAACAGAACTTGATTTTTTTTAAAAGCATGAATAATTTAGCAAAGAGTAAGTAAATATTAAAGCCAAAAAACTTTTGTCTGTGCTCATCTACACAAGCATAGATCTCACATGTACAAAATAGAATATAGAGAGTGTTTTAGTCAAACCTATAGTGCTCAAGCAGAAACTATAGTCCTTAAGCAGAACCTTAAGAAAGTATTAAACTCAAGCTCAGCTTTTCGCTTGTTAGCCTGCTCGGTGTTCTCTGTGACAGCGGTGTCTGTTGTCCAGATTTTTTAAACGCACGCGGCCCAACGTGCCCCGGGCGAGAGCGCTGTCCCTCGCCAGGACCTCGGCCGATTGCATCCTGACAAGCGGCTCTGCTTTGTGCTACACTGGGCCCCAGACAGATTGGTCAATAGATGTGTCGTCTAGATATCCTTGAAGAAAGAAGGCCGCCGCTATTGTTTTTTGTCTCTTCCCCCCCCCCCCCCCCCCCCCCCCCAACCCGACCCCCCCCCCCCCCCCCCACCCCCCCCCCACCCGAAGCGGCGGAACCTCGCTCTAAATTCCTCCGTAATCTCTGGCGGACTGAGAGCAAAGCTGAGGGGTTCGGGCTTGGCGGTATCATCGCCGTTTTATGCGATCCCGCCTGCTTTAAATCGTCCCCTGCGCCGGAGATGGGATTGCCGGAGGCCAGAAGCTATAGGGACCCATCAATCTCAGCAGTGCTCACCGAGATACTTCTTTTAGACTTTTTGGACACAATCATTCCACTGCAGCTGGGCGGGATCCTGGCCTTCAAGAAGTGCGGGGAGGGGGGGGGGAGGGGGGTCTGGGAAGAGGAGGGGCGTGATCCCAATTTCGCTTTGAGAAATGTGTCTGAGTTGAGGCCGGGCTGATAGTCAGCAGGCGTCCCGTTTTCCACGGGACAGACGGACACCACCTGCGATGCTGCAGGACCCTCCCAAAACCCGGCAGCAGAGAAAACCGATCCCGCTCCCTCCCGCCAAAAGTGGAACGGCATTTTCCCTCCAGACTGGAACACAAGGGACGGGGGTGGGGGGGGGGAGGCGGGTATGTCTCTCATAAAAAAAGAGGCACCACCTCCATCCAAGCATTCCCACAGTTTTTCAGACAAATTGCTTTCAGGATTCATGAAGCCGCCATCTCGCGCAGAAATATGCGACAGGTGTGAAGCTGGCGGTTCTCAGGGCCGGAAGCGATCAGGAGGTTACAGCTCACCGGCGGAACCGTTAGCGTGTGCGCCACCGAGCCATCGTTCCATTACTCAAAGTCTCGCTGCAGAGAGAAGAGGCTTCTCCCGCTGAGGAGCGAAGCGTTCGGACGATCTTAAAAGGACTGCAAAACTTCCGAGAGATCAAATTTCACTCCAAAACAGTTCACTTCCTGCAGCCTTTCCTGTCTGGAGTTCTCACCATTTCTGCGTGGGTTTCCTCCGGGTACTCCGGTTCCCTCCCACGGTCCAAAGACGTGCCGGCTAGGTTAATTGGAGACTCTAAATTGCCCGTAGGTATGAGTGTGTGAGTGAATGATGTGTGTGCCCTGCGATGGACTGGCAACCTGTTCAGGGTGTATTCCTGCCTCTCACCCAATGCATGCTGGGATAAGCTCGAGCAACCCTGTGACCAGGAATAAGCAGGGTAGATAATGGATGGATGGATGGACACTTTCTGCAATTTTGTAAGACTGGTGTCCTTATTGTGAGGTTCTGTGTAGTTCTTGCAAGGGTTATATATCCACTTTCATAATTCATAGAATTTCCACCAGCAAACCTGACTCTTCAAAGATTTTTTTTTATTGCTCAATTTTAATTGTAAGCGGGCATTGTGATATAAAATTTAATTCACAGCTTTGTAGCCTAACTCTGGCACATTTACAGAAATGTAATTATTGTGCAGTGTCCCTGTCAGATAAACTAATGAATTTAATTTGCGGGGAAAAGTACTACATATGTCTCCACCTCGGAGGGATGGGTGTGTTTTTGAAATAGTTTACCCTGAGCACTAAGAGTGCCTTCATCACTTTCATCACTTTCGCAAAACAATGAGCTAATTACCGTGCGTGTGTATCTGGGGGTTTGAGCACATGGAGGGCTTCAGTAGCGCGCGACAATCCGCTCGAGGAGACTTCCATCAGCGCTCCTGATGACTTTGAAGTCTGAACCTGCACTTTCGCGCCGATAAGCTGCGACTGTGAATCGGAAAGTGGCGCATGGAGATGGATGTCAGTAGCATTGTGACATCACAGCACAATACATTAACCAGATATGGCCCTTACCACAAAGAGCAGTGCTGCACAAGAGTACTGTAAATGAAAGGCTACTTTAAAAATTATTTGACACAGTAACAGCCACCTTAAACACAACCACGCGCACACACACACACACACACACACACATAATCCCACAAACACACACACCACACATAGACATCACACATACACACGCACACACAAACACACACCTTTCCCTGCCAACCGTGACTAAAAACTAGTGCATCCCTTTGTGTGATTTTTTTTGTGTTCAGCAAAACATCAGAAGCATTTCGGAACTGATGTGGAACATTCTGACTGCGTGTTTTACGCTGCGTGAGTGCCCCAGGGGTGAGATGTGAGAGCTGGATAGGAAAGGGGGCCTCTTCAGAACGAGAGAACGCTTCTGTGTTGATGTGATTCTCTCAGTATCATGTGAACCCAGACGTGTAAATCAGGAGTGTATTATGTGAGACTGTTTAACGAGAGCAGACAGTTCTGGAGATGACACCTTCCCCCGCTCTCGCACGCTGTGCCAAAGTGGTGTTAATGTGTCTGACATTTGCCTGGATGGCATTAGCGCTCTCTCTCTCTTTCTCTTTCACTCTTTCTCTCTCTCCCTCCCTCCCTCTCTCTCTCTCTCCCTCTCTTTCTCTTTCGCTCTTTCTCTGTTCCTCTGTTCTCTTTTGCTCTTTCTTTCTCTCTCCCTCTCTCCCCTCTCTCTCTTTCTTTCTTTCTCTCTCTCTTCCTCCCTCTCTCTCTTTCTTTCTCTTTTGCTCTTTCTATATCTCTCTCCCTCCCTCCCTCTCTCTCATTCTCTCTCTCCCTTTTTCCTTCTCTCTCTCCCTCTCCCTCCCTCCATCTCTCTCTCACATTTTACAGTCATTGTAGCTGTGAAAAATACTCTGTATCGGTTGAAAGAGGGCTTTTCAGTGCGACAAACAGTCAAAGGCAGTCATGTTATTCCATTGCTGCGTCTGAGCTTTTTTTGTGTGTGTGAAATTAATTGAGGCTGCAATATGCGATGCGAAGAAGCACTCTCGTCTGAAAATTGGTTCAAGAATTGCATTCGTGTAACAAGAGCCCCCACTAGTCAAGGGATAACACTTTCTCCCATCACCATAGCTGGTCTGCTGAAAATTTTTGCGTCCGTAAGAATACCAAACAAGAATGAAATCCCGATATCGCTCAGAAATGGGTTTTCATTTCAATTTATAGCAGAATGAACGCTGATGTCAAAGTGATTGCTTTTAGCTTACTGTGCTTTCACCAGCCAGCAGTGTTTAAAAATAATCTGTGATGAGGAGGCATCGTTTGGAAATGGTTCAGCAGCCATTTTAGATCAATTATGTTTTGGTGATTCTGAGAGGTCCAGAGCGTTTTCTCTCACAAATTGAATGAATTAGATTCTTTCATTTATGTAAATTACGGTGAGTTTTTTTATCCCTTAAAAATCATTATAAAATGCATTTTCCGCACCTTCAGGGGGCTAACTAAATTTAAAAATACTGTAGACTTATCATCGGTGATTCACTGCATTTTTTTCCATAAAATCTTAAATATAGTGTAGCTTGGAGGTTTCAGTACACAAGACCAGAGTTGAATATACTGTGTGAAAACTTATATTCTAAACTTTGGTCAGCTCATTAACCTCCTTTTTATATTACGTGGCTCATGGTTCCCTGTAAAATAAACACCAGATCCATAAACATAAAACTTGTTTATTAACTTAAAACGCATACCTGCCTGTTAACTGTAAAATTTTCAATATGCATAAGTGAACTTTAATTGCTACAATTAAAGTGAACACAATAATACAGTGATGTACAGTGAAACAATAAAATAATATTTTCATTTTACACTTCATTGTAAAAAATGAGTCATTTTCTCCACCTCAACAGACAATACCTTTAAATATAAAAAAATGTAAGTGATAATCTTGTAGTCTACTATACAAATACAAACCATTAAAATTATGAAACTTTAAATACTTGCCTTTCAAAAATGCTTGCCCTCAACACCCTAAATGAATGAATGAATGAATGAATTAATTAATTAATAAAACATTGCATTTATTTCACACTTTTCCAGATGCTTAGAGTACAGTGATGAGGGGGGAACTCACCTCAACCACCACCAATGTGTAGCACCCACCTGGTTGATGCACGGCAGCCATTTTGTGCCAGAATGCTCACCACACATCAGCTGAGTTGGAGAGGGAGAGAGCAATTCTTTAGCCAATTAAACTAGGGGATGATTAGGAGGCAGTCTGACAGAGCCAGGCTGGGAATTTAGCCAGGACACCGGGGAACGCCCCTATTCTTTGCAACGTGTGTCATGGGGTCTTTAATGACCACAGTGAGTCAGGACCTCGGTTTAATGTCTCATCTGAAAGACGACATCTCCTACAGCACAGTGTCCCCATCACTGCACTGCAGCATTGGTGTGGGGGGGGGGGGGGGGGCACCATTTCCTGCTCTTTTCCTTTGCTGACGCATCCTTGGCCAGCCAGCTCGGCTCGTCCCAGTCCTCTCCATGTAGCCGTCGCCGACAGGTATGGCTGTCATCTCCATGGTGACGTGAGAGCAGTCCCCCTCACCTGGCATTAAAATGCCCTAACAGCCCCTGTGGGGTGTAACGGCCATGCCATCAGAATACTGCTGCAGAGAGTGGGGGGTGGGGAGGGGGGGGGTTCAGCCATTAGCTCCTAAATAATTCACTCTGCTGCTCCTGCCCCCCCCCCCAAATCCCCCGCTAACTCCCATTCACCGCCACCTCTTTAATACTCTATAAAGCAAGCAGAGAGATGGCTCTCTTTCCTCTCTCTGAGTGCCGTCCGGGGGCCAGAGACCAGAGCCATCAGATGCGAGTCTGGGGGGGAGGGGGGGCGTGGGGGGGGGGGCATGGGGGGGCACCGGAGAGCAGCCTAAATAGCCATGGAGCTGATGAGTGTGAAAAAGTACCCCCCCCCCACACAGCGCTGCCGGGGTCACAGGGGTAGAAGCCAGCGGCCTTCTTGGAGAAATATGTCCCTGCTGCCACGGGAACAAACATAAAAAGAACCCATAACACAACTGCTGCCGCACCCACGAGGACGCTGAAGATTGCTTTTACTGCGCTGAGCGATGGCTCGCTCGGACACGGTAGCTCAGCTCAGCTAACTCGGGGCCGGCGGGAAACGGCTCATTTCCCTCAACGTCCCTTCAATGTAAGATACTTCAGCTGCAAAAAAAAGAACAAAAACACGTACACTCATTAACAGTGAATTCCGTCCACTTAACATGCGGTTAAAGGCTGAGAAATCTGAATGCAATGGCTTTATTTTTTTTTCTTGAAACATTTCCCTGCAGTATAATCCAGAGAGATAAAGGTAGGGGTCCAGATGTTCAAGAAGGCAATGTAGATGTGGAAAAATAGAAAAGAAAAACACCCCAAAGCAAGGTTTACAACAAACCGTTTATTGCGTGAAAGAATGCATACTTACCAGCTCAGTGAGCCTTGGAATAATCTCTAAAATCAACTTAATAAGTGTGTTCTTTCTCGAAACAAAAATAGGTTTGCAAGTCCAAATATTATTAGAATGAACTCGAGACGGTGTGAATAAAAACTTGCACTTTTTTGTCAGTTGAAGTTTAAACGCGAAACGCGGCCTGCGCGCGCACCACAGAGCAACGAATGAGAGCGCCTCGCATCTCAGACGAGTTTACTCCTAAAACCGAACGCGCCCTTTCCTAATCTACACCCCGGCGCACTTAAACATTTCAGCTGTCACTGTGTCGCTGTGAAATACGTGTTCCTCCACAAGAGAGAATCTTCTGACTGTTATCTGCATTATGGCGGCCGTATTTTTCATCCTAATGGCGCCCGTGTGGTTTTAAAACAGCACCGTCATTTGTATTATTATAAGATCTTGGTTATATTTTGTCAGCAGGCAAAAAAAAAAAAATTTGCACAAATAATATTTTATTGGGGGGGGGGGGGGGCGTATGACAATTTGATCGTAAATGTGATTGTAAGTGAGGCATGTGTCCATAATTTTAAAAACATAATATTCCTTGTTTAAGCACTTCGGAGGAATAAAATGAAAATAGTCTGGAAGCACAAAAGTTACGCAGCAAGACAACGGGCAGTAGGTAACAGTAGGTAACGGCTTCATGCTTGAAAGCTGTATGGACTATAACCGGGGTAGGCAGCCCTGCCGCCACAGTGCCAGAGACGGCCCTGGCTTTTTGCCACATCCAAACCTATAACTACTGCACATTACCGGATTCATTTCGATTAATCAGATTTAATGAATGCTGGTGACCCTGTGCTGAGGAGACACTCACCGTTTCACCATTCAGTATTCAGCGCCTCAGACTATTAATCATCTGTCAGCCTCTTCTGATTAACGCTCGGGTGGAACAAAAACCAGAAGCGTCTCTGGTGCTCCAGGACCGGAGTTGCCTCAAGGTTCAAGGTCATCTTTATTGTCCCACTGGGGGAAATTTGTTTTGCAGCCAGGGTCCGCATAAAGACAGAATACAGAAGGACAACATCACGACAACATCAACGCAATTAAATCACTGAGCTAGTGCAGGGAAATGGAAATTCATACCATTACAAATGTGCAAGTGTGCACATGTGCAGGTGTGCAAATGTGCAGGTGTGCAAATGTGCAAGTGTGCAGGTGTGCAAATGTGCAAATGGACTATGTCTGGCCCTGGACTATGATATTTCCCCACAGCTGGAACATATCAGCTCTGACTTGCAAATGTCTAAACACAAGATATTTTATTTTGGGTATATGTTGTACTGTATCTGCTCAGAAGCGTGTAACTTGCCAAGTAATTTTTTCCCCACTGTTTTTTTTGAGCGGTGAGCTACTCTGTCAATATGTACCAACATTGTGTTTGTTGTAACTAATCTGGTCTTGGGTCACGGTTAAACTTATTTTCACGTTTGCAAAGGCACAACCTCAGCTACAGCTCTCAGAACTTGTAAGATGAATTTGAATTTGTATACACCATGTCTGTCCCCAGTAGCTTTATATGGATTTTATTTATTTATTTATTTTTGCTTTTTCCTGTGGTGGTACTCATTGCAGTTAGATGATTCACATGGAAAAAAATATTTTCAACCGGGGGGGAAAACTCATTAGATAAACAAGATTTCTTTTCTTTCTTTCTCTCTTTCTTTTTTAAATGGTCTTATCAATCCCAGTTAGTTGGAATGTCCCTTGAGGGAATTTTATCTATTTTCTCTCCAACTGGCATTATTTACAAACAGAAAGTGCAACATTATTTTGCACTTTAATGGCCAATGTGAACAAATGAGGCCTATTTCTGTGATGGTGCTTAGATAGCCAATTATCAAGGCTCTCCATGTATCCTGACTGATATTTGTATCAGTGATGGGTTGCAATTTAAGGAAACTAATAATGGCGTTTGGACCTTGTGTTTCTAGACTAACAAGAAGACATTTTACAAAACCAAACAAAAACATGTGAGGGTTCTGTGTACAAAATTAAGTCACACACGTATGTTTACAGATCTAAGTACAGATGATTATCACAAACTACATAATAGCAACATACTGCATTGTAAGCATTCCAGATATTGTGGGATAGATAGAGTATTCTGGTTTTAAATTTTTTTATCTCTGTTTCTGTCAGTTTACCTGCCTCTTTACACCAAGAACCAGTGTTTTGCAGTGTTTTGCTAACTGCTAAACTGTGTATGGCAGTTAACCTTTTCCAGGGGGGTCGTAGTGGGGGGAGAAGTGGGACTGACTACCCAGGGCCTGAATGGGGGGAGGGCCCTCGAAAAGCCTGGAATGATGCGTGAGAGACATGGATCAAGAGAGGAAGGGGGCCCACAGAGACTGCTTATGTATAGGGCCCAAAATTTTGTGCTACACCCCTGGCCACTGCACCATTTTGTTGAGTCAGCTTAGTCAGAGACATAGTTTAGAGGACAAGTTAGTTTAACCTGTGATTTCAGGTGGAGATGTAGCAGTATTGATATAAAAAATAAAAAAAAGATATATAGACTATATATATATAATATATATAGTATTTTTATTGGATGCTACGGCTTTCAAGATAAACAAATGCCCACTGATGGTTTCAGAGGAATTGATTTGGTAGTTTGTGTTGTTTTGGTTAATGTGCAGTTTAAATTAGCATGAATCCAATATGTAATAACCAGCTAATAAAAATTGTTGAAAAAAGTGCATTGATAGATCGCTACCAATGTAGCACATTTACCAGGGTGATGCGTGGATGCCATTTTAAAGGAGAACATTATCAAAGATCAGCTGATCTGTCGGTTGCACTCAAAAGCTGAGAGGGCCAGGTTTTTTGGGCAGGACAAACCTGATCTAGTCAACTCAACACTCTTTGAAATAAATGGAAGGTTCTCTCATGGCAATAACAGAAGGAATGTCACATGACTAAGCCCCAAGCATTTTTCACATGAGCTGGTGGAAACTTCTCCTTTGAGGGATTTTGCAGAAGAAAGGAGCGCATTCTTGCATTCTTGCCATGTAAACAGACTGCAGGGGAATCGTGTGTATGGGAGAGCATCAGAAAGACTGTATAGAAAAGAATGGTTTGATAAGTTGTCAGCGATAGGAACATTCAGTCAGTGCAACACAGCTTTGGTGAATTCAATTTCTGAGCACAATATGACAGATCTGAGGAAGCACTCTCGTCGGGGTTTGTCAGATAAATGTTTTATATTCTCTCGAGACTGGAAATACTTTAGTGGTCAGCGAGCAGTCGCTGCAAAATGAATAAAACTGACAACATGCACACATATATGAATGCGCATGCATGCACGCGCACGCACACGCACACACGCACTCATATTTTTGTATCACGTTGCCAGATAGTGTAGTAGAGGAAGAAATTCTGGGGATTTTTAAGAGCAGGCTCGACACGGTGTTTGATACCATCTGGTCTGTAGGTAATCAGAGCACTGGGTACAATTTAGTCATGGCGAGCACTGCTGGGGCTGAATGGCCAGTTCTCATCATTGTTTTGTGATATTCTGTATGTTGCGTTGTGTTGTGTTATTCTGTATGTTGCGTTGTGTTGTGTTATTCTGTATGTTGTGTTGTGTTATTCTGTATGTTGTGTTGTGTTGTGTTATTCTGTATGTTGTGTTGTGTTATTCTGTGTGTTGTGTTGTGTTATTCTGTGTGTTGTGCTGTGTTATGTTGTGTTGTGTTGTGTATGTTATGTCGTGTTGTGTGTTATGTTCTGTTGTGTGGTGTTGTGTTGTTTGTGTTATGTATGTTATCTTATGCTGTGTTGTGCTGTGCTGTGCTGAGTATGTTTTTTTTTATAATAGTTGCTTTTTGAAAATGAAAGTGATGAGAAACAATAGCGAGTGTACCCGCTACAGCAGTCCCAGACTGCAGCTTCTGATATTAATAAAACATCTTTGAAAAGACTGGAGACAGACTCCGTGGTCAGGGCACTAAAGTGGATCATCGGATTCCTCTATAATCTCACACAAACAGAAACCTCCCCCCCAAACGGAAAAGAGTCGGCACACAGGAAATGGTGCGTGAAGCCGGCGAAGGTGAAACGCTTCTCTCCGGCACGTTTCCACTTTGAAAGGATGAAATTGTGTCGGTTACCTAGTGCCTACAGCAATCACACATTTTTATTTATTTATTTATTTATTTATTTATTTTTATTTTTTTCCTGGTGGTCGTGTTCTAGCTCGTCCTGCGAGAGAGAGAGAGAGAGAGAGAGGTAATGCCGCTGATTTTAAACGAGCCGTGACATCGTCCGCTGTTCACGAGCTGGCTGTCCTGTTCCGGAATGTTCCGTGGGGGTCAGTTTCTGGAGTAGTCCGAATTAATCTCTCGGTTTAGAACGAGGCTAAGCGCTACGCTAGCGGTGTGTCTTTCTGTACTGCAGTTCTTGACCCACTTAACAAGTAAATACTTTAAAACTTACCTATCAATTAGTAACTGGACCACATATTCTTTAAAATATGGAATAAAAATGATATATAAAAACAAATGCATCCCTATGACCCTATATAACTGTATAACTAGCACACTGCATGAAACTAATACAGTGGTTTTTTTTTTCCTTTATAAATTTTGCAGCCAACATGAGTCTGAACGTGTCCAATTCCCACCCCCCCAATTTGGAATATCCAATTAACTCTATGTAGCCGTGCTAATGCACAGTCCCTCACTGCCGATTCGGGAGAGTGTAGACAGCTGCAATTTTCCCTCCGAAATACGTGGAGTTGCCAGCTTGCTTCTTCTCACACCGCTGCCCGTGGCTAAGCTCGCGCAGAGTTCAGTCAGAGGACAATATCTCACATGTGGCTTTGGCATGCAGTCCACAGATTGACCAGCAAGGGTCACTAGAGAGTGAAGGAACGTGGATCCTTAGCCAACTGTACCCTTGTGTACCCTGGGCGATGCAATTTCCCTTTACGCGTCGCCCTGTGGGTCTACTGACCACAATCGGCACTGATGCGGTCCAGATGTAATCCGGATTCGATCCGAGTCCGTGAGGCTCATCCATGCACCGCAGTGTGGTGCCTTAACCGAATGACCCACCCAGCAGCCCCCCAGTACAGTGTCTAACATGACTGTCTGTGCGACTTGTCCAACAAAATATTTAATTTTTGATTCATATTTAGTATCAGATTAGCTTGTGACACTCATCTCAACTCCTCTCACAACCCACAAGTGGATCCTGGCCTGCAGTTTGGAGCCAGTAAGGTTTTATTTGTTCTGCTGGTGCCATGAAACCTTGTTTTAAAAAAATAAAAAAAATTTAAGTGCACTACGTTCTTCTGAATCACACAAAGTCAGAGTCTCACAATTTGCCATCGAGGATCCCCTCTGAGAACAGTGTCCTTTATGTAAAATGCATACAATGTCTTCAGGATAAATTTTTTTTTTTTAAAAAGAGCTGTGTGTGTGAAATTGCATTCCTGGGATCAGAAAAATACTTTTTTTCTTCTTCTTCTGAAGAAGAAGAAGGAGGACAGAGAGGGAGAGGGGGAGGGGGGAGGGGGGGAGTAGAGAATCTTCAAAAGTTTGTTTCTGGTCTTGTGGGGATTCACTGTGGACCTCCAGCCGGCCATTCGATGGAGTCTGAATGAGGGCTCTCGAGCCGTTTGTTTGATTAGTGGAGATTTGTTCTACAAAGCAGTGTGTAATGCATTCAGAAGAGTTTCACCTCCTACAGTATGTATGGCTGAGGAGAAAAACTTGTTCAGCCAGCATTAAAGAACATAAATCCAACCCCTTGTAATTACATATATTTTTTAAAGTATAAAATAAAAAATGAAATTTAAAAAAGAAAGAAAACAAAATCTTTTTTATCAATGTTTTAAAAAAAAAAAAATTTGATCTGCCTTGACCGGTTCATGGATATGTTTAAAACCTTTTCAGTTGGTTCAGCTGAAAAATAAGAGGGTGTTTTTATTTCCAGTGTACGACCTTCATGATATAATCCCTTCACCTTGGGAAAATGCAGATCTGAAACATAAAAGCCGCAAATCAATAAACACATTATTGCGAAACGTTTGCCGTGCTCACCCAGTTCTAAACAGAACATTGGAGTGCTGAACAAAAACAAAGCTAACTGCTCAGATTCTCTCAATATCAACAGCTGCATATCCAACGAGTGCCAACTTGAGCTTCTTTCTCGACGTATTTGCATTGCAGAACTTTGGCGACTGGCACGATCGCGAGTAACTTCGGTCTTCAGATGTTCAAAGGCACGGCGTCAGTGTGGCTTTAATGCTCCAGCGTCTTGCTTTTTAATGACACATCTGTTAACCGCTGAAAGTAATACCTGGAACTGTGGTGGGCGCACATCTCCACATTAATTGAAGTCCACAGGTGGCTGCTTGAACTGATGTTAAAGTAGAAGCGACTCAATCTCCTTCAAGTGCCATTCTTTGAAACGGTGGCCCAGAAAGCTCTCCGCTCAGAATAGTTAGAAGCCTTTCTTTCTTTCTTTCTTCTTCTTCTTTTCTTTCTTCTCTGAAGTATGCAACAGAAAAGAAAAAAAAAACATTTTTGATTTAAATTTAAGATGCGTCAGGCAGCTACTGCATACTGCATACTGCATTGGTGAATCTGGTGCATTGTACCTTAGAAATATATTCTGTATGCTTTTGTTTCAGTACAGTGAAGTGCTAATGGCTCAGAAGTCTAATGCTAATGACTCAGAAAGCAATGGTTTTCACAAATGCTGCTATGCTAATATTTAAATGGGTAATCCTGCATCGCACATCGTTTCTGTAGCTAAGGCTTCAGTAGGTTAAGTATTATTAAGGGTTATATTGCAGCATTCATGTTCTTCACTCCAAATTGTCTTTGAAACAATAACAACAGACAGATTGTGGGTGAGGATTCCATTGAATAACTCTCTGTGATTCAGAGTTATTTGTTGTGCTTAAAAAAATTTCCCTCAGAAACCATGGCTGAAACTGTGTTCCAGGAATTTTAGTCCATTTAGTCAGTTCAGTCTTAATTTAAATATGTTTAAATGTGATTTAGTTCACCAACAAGCCCAGCTCATTACCCTACTTTAAATAAGCTACTTTGTTTTCTCAACACTACTTTTAAAAATGTTTTTATTCCATTTGAAAACAAATTTCTTCAGAATCACTCTCTTAATGTACTAACTGGACAACAACTGTGGCACTCTCCAAGTTAAGTGCCTTTTGATATTTAATGTGATATTATGTAAATGACTTGCATTTCCATGCCACCCTCTGTCAGTCTTCTTCTTCTTCTTCTGCTTTAATACTGAAGACTCAGCTGCTTTGCAAGCTGGTGAAGTGGAGGACATTAACATTTATATGGAAACATGGCCCTTAATGCGCACCAAGATAAACAGTTATTTTTTTCTAACTCCACCTTTAACAGAATAATAGAACAAGAGGAGTGAACTATTTCAGACACACAAGTACACAGAAGCACACACGCACACACACACTTATGCAAGCACAAACATATTACACACACGCACATATTAATAGAGGTTAATAGAAGCTTTTTTTTTCTTTACACCTTCACTTCCCACTCCATCCTCAGCACTTTCGCTCCAACGGAAATGAAAATGACACAAAAGACACAAAGGCGCATCAGTCAGGTGGATTCCAGCAAAAAACACAAAACCGCCGCACACAACTGCAGTTCACCCGGCCACCACCAGGGAGCAGTATGAATCACAAGCAGCTTGTCACGCCACGCTTGTCATTCCCCGGCCTGTAATGGCTCAATCAGACAGTCTGTTTCTGCATGTTTGAACAACCCCATCCAGAGAGGCCTCTTCTACAGCAGCCCGTCAAAGGGACCAGAGCGGGCCGCAGATAGCTTTGTGGAGCAGCGGCGGGGGGGCGGGGGGGTTTGGGGGGGGGGGCTTTGACTACGCTCGTCCCCGATTGGCCGCAGAATTGATTTCAAGGCGTCGCCATGTGCGGAAGGAGATAACGCTCGCGTTGTGATTTATACAAGGGGGCCACCGGGACGGGTAACATTCAATTATGGGAAATTTATATCTCATTTGCCATGGAAGCTGGCTCTCTTTTAATGCAGACACCGGCTTATTTTTATTTTATTTTGATTGTATTTATTTTTTTTTTGTGCTGGAAAATGCCAGATTTGTCACCGGAGACATCCTTGGCCATTCCACCCTGAGCTTCCTTGAGCCGTTCGTCGTGTCCTTGGCTCTCCTCTGAGCAGCGCTGGATTTGCCGGCGGCTGGCGGTCCACTGTGTGGCACGGTGGTGCAGGGGGTAGCACTGTCGCCTCTCGCTGTGATTCGATATTCTTCTTCTTCTGTCATCTAACAGCAATGAGTACAACCACAGGAAAAGCAAAAAAATAATTAAATCCATATAAAGCTACTGGGGACAGGCATAGTGTATACAAATTCAAATGAATCTTACAAGTTGTGAGACTGTTGCTGAGGCTTTCACTTTGCAAATGTTAAAATAAGTTTAACTGTGACCCAAGACCAGATTATTTACAGGGGCCTGGGCCTTTCTGTGTGGAGTCTGCATGTTCACCTTGTGTTCTGGGTACTCCGGTATCACACAGAGAGGACGCAAAAAAGCCACAAAAATCTGTTTGTGAGCAGTCCTGTGTGCTGGTAAAGGCTCCTGTGTGAAATCAGAGACTCGCACTCACTCACTCCCTCACTCACTCACTCTCACTCACTCACTCACTCACTCACTCACTCACTCACTCACTCACTCACTCACTCACTCACTCACTCACTCACTCACTCACTCACTCTCACTCACTCACTCACTCACTCACTCACTCACTCACTCACTCACTCACTCACTCACTCACTCACTCACTCTCACTCACTCACTCACTCACTCACTCACTCACTCACTCACTCACTCACTCTCACTCACTCACTCACTCACTCACTCACTCACTCACTCACTCACTCACTCACTCACTCATGCGAGCGAGAAAGCAAAACCCCCACAGAAACGGACTCGGTTGTTCGGTGTACACGAGGGGCCCAGAACACGTCGCTCTCCGGGGAGAATTTTTTTTGAAATATGTTGAAAGCAGCCCCTCGCGGGCCTCGAGGAACGAATGAAAAAAAAAACCAAAAAAAAAACAACAACACACGGCATAATTCAGGAGAAACGCTCCGCGAGCTCGCGGCTGTCGGGCCGCTCCGGTTCTGCCACGCAGACGCGGGCTTTCAGAACTCACAACCAGCGCCGACAGCCGAAAAACAAAACAAAACAAAACAAAAAACAAGAAAAAAAGTTTTGATTGACTTTTTTTTAAAACATCTGTTGCGTAATAATTATAATAATGATAATAATATTAATTAAAAAAAAACAAAACACTTTGCCTCTCAGTTTAATGCGTTTTTCCTCCAACGGCATGAATGGAAATGGAAAGGCCTGCTAGGAATGCCAGACAGCTGGACCGGGAGCGTAACATATGATTGGGGGAAAAAAAAAAAAAGGCGGGAAAAAGGAAGCCAAGCAACAAATTCAGCATTGCGAAGCGAGGCGACGATCATAATGTGTAAACCCTCTGCTTCCTCTGGCTGCTGGAGGGAATGCCCGCGCCGTCAGAGAGGAAATGAAATAAAGCACTTCAGGGATAAACGAAAGCGCGGAACAATACTGCTAACCAAAGGGGCAAAGATTCCGCAAGGACTCCTGGCGCTCCTTCACCCCGCACTGCTGATTGGCTGCTAATTAACGAGGTGCAGCACGGTGGTGGCGGGCAGGGGAACAGGGTGTGGCTGACTCCTGGGTCCTGCATGGTACCATCCCTCGTCGTCTGTGATGACGCTGCTGTTCATCTGTTAAATAGAACCTCTGGATTAGGAACCTAGGGTTAGAGCTAGGGATAGGGTTAGGGTAACAGCTAGGGTTAGGGTTAGGGGTGCAGTTAGGGTTAAAGTTAGGGTTACAGCTGGGGTTAAAGTTAGGGTTAGGGTTACAGCTAGGGGTAGGGTTAAGGTTGCAGCTAGGATTAAAGTTAGGGTTCCAGCTGGGGTTAGAGTTAGGGTTAGGGTTACAGCTAGGGTTAGGGTTAGGGTTACAGCTAGGGTTAAAGTTAGGGTTACAGCTGGGGTTAGGGTTAGAGTTACAGCTAGGGTTAGAGTTAGGGTAACAGATAGGGTTAGGGTTAGGGTCACAGCCAAGGTTAGGGTTAGGGTTACAGCTAGGGTTAGGATTAGGGTTACAGGTGGGGTTAGGGTTAGGGATAGGGTTACAGCTAGGGTTAGGGTTAGAGTTGCAGCTAGGGTTAGGGTTAGAATTACAGCTAGGGTTAGGGTTAGGGCAAGAGCCAGAGTGATGGTTAGGGTTGAGGTTAGGGTTAAGGTTAAGGATACAGCTAGGGTGAGGGTTAGGGTTAGAGCCAGGGTTAGGGTTAGGGTTAGGGTTACAGCTAGGGTTAGGTTTAGGGTTACAGCTAGGGTTAGGGTTAGGGTTAGAGCTAGGGTTAGGGTTTGGGTTACAGCTAGGGTTAGGGTTAGAGCTAGGGTTAGGGTCAGGGTTATTGCTAGGGTTAGGGTTAGGGTTAGGGTTACAGCTAGGGTTAGGGTTAGGGTTTC
>NC_049209.1:2864644-2929644 GCF_013347855.1 Anguilla anguilla | reverse complement strand
AGCTAGGGTTAGGGTTAGGGTTTCAGCTAGGGTTACAGCTAGGGTTAGGGTTAGGGTTACAGCTAGGGTTAGGGTTAGGGTTACAGCTAAGGTTAGGGTTAGGGTTAGGGTTACAACTAGGGTTTTGGTTAGGGTTACAGGTAGAGTTAGGGTTACAGTTCGGGTTAGGGTTAGGGTTAGAGCTAGGGTTAGGGTTAGGGTTACAGCTAGGGTTAGGGTTAGGGTTAGGGTTCGAGCTAGGGTTAGGGTTAGGGTTACAGCTAGGGTTAGGGTTAGGATTAGGGTTACAGCTAGGGTTAGGGTTACGGTTACAGCTAGGTTTAGGGTTAGGGTTACAGCTAGGGTTAGGGTTAGGGTTAGGGTTACAGATAGGGTTAGGGTTAGGGTTACAGCTAGGGTTAGGGTTAGGGTTAGGGTTACGGCTAGGGTTAGGGTTAGGGTTACAGCTAGGGTTAGGGTTAGGGTTACAGCTAGGGTTAGGGTTAGGGTTTCAGCTAGGGTTACTGCTAGGGTTAGGGTTAGGGTTACAGCTAGGGTTAGGGTTAGGTTTAGGGTTACAGCTAGGGTTAGGGTTAGGGTTAGAGCCAGGGTTAGGGTTAGGGTTACAGCTAGGGTTAGGGTTAGGGTTAGAGCTAGGGTTAGGGTTAGGGTTACAGCTAGGGTTAGGGTTAGAGCCAGGGTTAGGGTTCGGGTTACAGCTAGGGTTAGGGTTACAGTTAGGGTTACAGCTAGGGTTAGGGTTAGGTTTAGAGCCAGGGTTAGGGTTAGGGTTAGGGTTACAGCTAGGGTTAGGGTTAGGGTTGCAGCTAGGGTTAGGGTTAGGGTTAGAGCTAGGGTTAGGGTTAGGGTTAGAGCTAGGGTTAGGGTTAGGGTTATTGCTAGGGTTAGGGTTAGGGTTAGGGTTACAGCTAGGGTTAGGGTTAGGGTTTCAGCTAGGGTTACCGCTAGGGTTAGGGTTAGGGTTACAGCTAGGGTTAGGGTTAGGGTTACAGGTAGGGTTAGGGTTAGGGTTACAGCTAGGGTTAGGGTTAGGGCTACAGCTAGGGTTAGGGTTAGGGTTAGGGTTACAGCTAAGGTTAGGGTTAGGGTTTCAGCTAGGGTTACAGCTAGGGTTAGGGTTAGGGTTAGGGTTACAGCTAAGATTAGGGTTAGGGTTAGGGTTACAGGTAGAGTTAGGGTTACAGTTAGGGTTAGGGTTAGAGCTAGGGTTAGAGTTTGGGTTACAGCTAGGGTTAGGGTTAGGGTTAGGGTTCGAGCTAGGGTTAGGGTTAGGGTTAGGGTTACGGTTACAGCTAGGTTTAGGGTTAGGGTTACAGCTAGGGTTAGGGTTAGAGCCAGGGTTAGGGTTCGGGTTACAGCTAGGGTTAGGGTTATGGTTAGGGTTAGGGTTAGGGTTTCAGCTAGGTTTACCGCTTGGGTTAGGGTTAGGGTTACAGCTAGGGTTAGGGTTAGGGTTAGGGTTAGGGTTACAGGTAGGGTTAGGGTTAGGGTTACAGCTAGGGTTAGGGTTAGGGCTACAGCTAGGGTTAGGGTTAGGGTTAGGGTTACAGCTAGGGTTAGGGTTAGGGTTTCAGCTAGGGTTACAGCTAGGAATAGGGTTAGGGCTAGGGTTAGGGTTACGGTTACAGCTAGGGTTAGGATTAGGGTTACAGCTAGGGTTAGGGTTAGGGTTTCAGCTAGGGTTACCGCTAGGGTTAGGGTTACAGCTAGGGTTAGGGTTAGGTTTAGGGTTACAGATAGGGTTAGGGTTAGGGTTACAGCTAGGGTTAGGGTTAGGGTTAGGGTTACGGCTAGGGTTAGGGTTAGGGTTACAGCTAGGGTTAGGGTTAGGGTTTCAGCTAGGGTTACAGCTAGGGTTAGGGTTAGGGTTACAGCTAGGGTTAGGGTTAGGTTTAGGGTTACAGCTAGGGTTAGGGTTAGGGTTAGAGCCAGGGTTAGGGTTAGGGTTACAGCTAGGGTTAGGGTTAGGGTTAGAGCCAGGGTTAGGGTTAGGGTTACAGCTAGTGTTAGGGTTAGGGTTAGAGCTAGGGTTAGGGTTACAGCTAGGGTTAGGGTTAGAGCCAGGGTTAGGGTTCGGGTTACAGCTAGGGTTAGGGTTACAGTTAGGGTTACAGCTAGGGTTAGGGTTAGGTTGAGAGCCAGGGTTAGGGTTAGGGTTAGGGTTACAGCTAGGTTTAGGGTTAGGGTTACAGCTAGGGTTAGGGTTAGAGCCAGGGTTAGGGTTAGGGTTACAGCTAGGGTTAGGGTTAGGGTTAGGGTTAGGGTTACAGCTAGGGTTAGGGTTAGGGTTAGGGTTAGGGTTATGGCTAGGGTTAGGGTTAGGGTTAGAGCTAGGGTTAGGGTTAGGGTTACAGCTAGGGTTAGGGTTAGGGTTTCAGCTAGGATTACAGCTAGGGTTAGGGTTAGGGTTACAGCTAGGGTTAGGGTTAGGGTTAAGGTTACGGCTAGGGTTAGGGTTAGGGTTAGAGCTAGGGTTAGGGTTAGGGTTTCAGCTAGGGTTACCGCTAGGGTTAGGATTAGGGTTACAGTTAGGGTTAGGGTTAGGTTTAGGGTTACAGCTAGGGTTAGGGTTAGAGCCAGGGTTAGGGTTAGGGTTACAGCTAGGGTTAGGGTTAGGGTTACAGCTAGGGTTAGGGTTAGGGTTACAGCTAGGGTTAGGGTTAGAGCCAGGGTTAGGGTTACAGCTAGGGTTAGGGTTAGGGTTAGAGCTAGGGTTAGGGTTAGGGTTACAGCTAGGGTTAGGGTTAGGGTTAGAGTTACAGCTAGGGTTAGGGTTAGGGTTAGAGCCAGGGTTAGGGTTACAGCTAGGGTTAGGGTTAGGGTTAGAGCTAGGGTTAGGGTTAGGGTTATAGCTAGGGTTAGGGTTAGGGTTATAGCTAGGGTTAGGGCTAGGGTTAGGGTTAAGGTTACAGCTAGGGTTAGGGTTAGGGTTTCAGCTAGGGTTAGGGTTAGGGTTACAGCTAGGGTTAGGGTTTCAGCTAGGGTTACCGCTAGGTTTAGGGTTAGGGTTACAGCTAGGGTTAGGGTTAGGGTTAGAGCCACGATTAGGGTTAGGGTTACAGCTAGGGTTAGGGTTAGGGTTACAGCTAGGGTTAGGGTTACAGCTAGGGTTAGGGTTAGGGTTACAGCTAGGGTTAGGGTTAGAGCCAGGGTTAAGGTTAGGGTTACAGCTAGGGTTAGGGTTAGAGTTAGGGTTACGGTTAGGGTTAGGGTTAGGGTTACAGCTAGGGTTACGGTTAGGGTTAGTGTTACAGCTAGGGTTAGGGTTAGGGTTACAGCTAGGGTTAGGGTTAGAGCCAGGGTTAGGGTTAGGGTTACAGCTAGGGTTAGGGTTAGGGTTAGAGCTAGGGTTAGGGTTAGGGTTACAGCTAGGGTTAGGGTTAGGGTTAGAGTTACAGCTAGGGTTAGGGTTAGGGTTAGAGCCAGGGTTAGGGTTACAGCTAGGGTTAGGGTTAGGGTTAGAGCTAGGGTTAGGGTTAGGGTTATAGCTAGGGTTAGGGTTAGGGTTATAGCTAGGGTTAGGGCTAGGGTTAGGGTTAAGGTTACAGCTAGGGTTAGGGTTAGGGTTACAGCTAGGGTTAGGGTTTCAGCTAGGGTTACCGCTAGGTTTAGGGTTAGGGTTACAGCTAGGGTTAGGGTTAGGGTTAGAGCCACGATTAGGGTTAGGGTTACAGCTAGGGTTAGGGTTAGGGTTACAGCTAGGGTTAGGGTTACAGCTAGGGTTAGGGTTACAGCTAGGGTTAGGGTTAGAGCCAGGGTTAAGGTTAGGGTTACAGCTAGGGTTAGGGTTAGAGTTAGGGTTACGGTTAGGGTTAGGGTTAGGGTTACAGCTAGGGTTACGGTTAGGGTTAGTGTTACAGCTAGGGTTAGGGTTAGGGTTACAGCTAGGGTTAGGGTTAGAGCTAGGGTTAGGGTTACAGCTAGGGTTACAGCTAAGTTTAGGGTTAGGGTTAGGGTTACAGCTAGGGTTAGGGTTATAGCTAGGGTTAGGGTTATGGATACTGCTAAGGTTAGGGTTAGGGTTAGTGTTACGATTAGGGTTTTGCTTTCAGCTACAGGATTTCAGCAAGACCCATTGACCGTGATTTCCTTGTACGTTTGTTATACTTCAGTAGGTTCACTGAGTTTAAACACATTTCTTTTTATTTTAATAACCCCTCACTTATTTTACATGCAGTACATGCATGAAATAACAGCCTCATCCCATGACAATTTAACTGCTTTAATTGTTTTTTTTTTAAAGGTTATGCTATTTATTACTCTACAAAATTCTGTATTCATGCTTTGTATGCATTTAAATATATGCGATTAACAGGATAATCTATCATTGTGCTCATCCTCCCCCCACCTCACAGTTGAGGAAAAACAGATAAACATCTTTTTTTTTTCACAAGCAGGCTCTGTCTCACAGCTGTGCGAATTCCCTCGTCGAAATAAAAGAAAGCCTGGCGCGAATTTGCAGGTGACTGTTTTGCACCTCCGATGCTGTCCGGGAAATTGCGCTGTGCGTCTGGGTTTCTAAGCACCCCGTCGAATCGCAGCAACCTCGCGGGTGACGCATGCCGGTCTGCCGATCTGGGCTGTGATGCATCACCTTGTCATACCTGCTCCCCACCCCCGATGATCGCGCCCTCCCCCCTCTCTTTCAGCATTCCATCAATCCACTTCCTCTCTCACTTCCTGCCAGCTCGCGGCCGCCCATTCACCTGATGGAGAGCAGGTGTTTGTGGGTAATTGCAGCCCCGTGATTAATGTCCTGAAGGCAGCCTGATGATGGGCTTGAGTGCCGCCGTCGCGCGTATTGGTAACCGCGCCGCTGGTACGGGCGAACAAACGCCGGCGGCAGTGTTTTCAATCGCTCTTACCCACCAGGCCTTGCGTCTGCAACGCTCGCTGTGAGATCGGATCAAGGTTCCCTCTCACTGCGAGTGTGAAAGTGTGCTGCGATGGGCAGGTGCTATCACATGCCAAAAGCATGCTGGGTATGTATGTACTACCTTCAGACCTGTAAATAAAAATCAAAAAAAAAAAAAAGAAAACAACACACAGATGGCGCGTTTGAGTCATCATCACTGGTGCATCGTGGGAATTGTAGTCCTTAAGCGTTGGCTCAAGGACTACAATAAGGGCTGTGAACGAGGTTCAGTTCAGGTGAACCAGTGACTGTGCACCAGCATATAAAATGTGACCAATCAGATGCCCTGTTCTTCCTCTGCGACTGGAGTGCCTCAGCATCTGATCTGACCTTTTCTCTGTGAAAAGGGCATCAGGAGGATGGCGTTTGCTAACGCCAGAGAGTGTCTGGAAATCTCCCGATCTCAGTATCTGAGAAGGCAGCGACGAGGACATCAGATCACTGGAATCCTATTAACCTCTTATCATTAATGATATGGACTCTTTTTTTCTGCTCTAAAAAAAAAAAACCAAAAAGTTAAAAAGTTAAAATATCACAGTGGTCAGAAACTAGAGCATAAGAAAACCTATGGCAAAAAATAAGAGTTGTCAGTAAAATCATAGATACACCTTTCCAAACACACGCCAGTACAAAACCACTCATTGTCTGATTTTGTATGCATACAGTCTATAAGGAACATTTTCTTGGAGTATAATATGCAGAGATATAAGGAGGGGAGGAAGGGGAGGGGCCCAGTGATTGACTGATCAGCGTGGCAGGTAAAACCCTCCCATCTCAGGGCTCACGGCCCTCATTACCATCAGCAGCGGCGAAAAAATAGACGGACGCGCGGACGGGGAGAGACGCGCCTCGTGCTAACGAGGCTATCGCCCCGTAACGACGCCGCCGCCGCCGCCGATCGCGTGCGTGACTTCAAAGAAAGGCGGCGAACGTTTTACCCCCGCTGCACTTAATCGCGCGTTTCTCCTCGATGGTAGAAGGAGGCTCTGAGGGTGTCATAAGGTGTCACATTTCGCTAGCAAGGTAAATGAAAATGGTTAGCGACAGACGACGTTCGCCTGCTGAGAAGTGTGATACTTTTTTTGGAGGAGTGCAGGTGAGCTAATGAAGGAACGGCAGTTAGAACAGACATCTTCGCAATTAAACGGAGGGAGTGAGGAAGGGCGAGATTTTCACATCGCAATTTTCAGAGTCATCCTCCTCTTACATTTACATTTATATTTACATTTACATTACAGGCATACAGAAGATGCTCTTATCCAGAGAAACGCACACAGCTGGATATACACAGAAGCAACGCAGGTTAAGTATCTCGCTCAAGGGTACAACGGCAGTGTTCTACCCAGGAATTGAACCTGTGACTTTTTAGGTTACAAGGCCAGTTCCTCATTATATTACACTGACTTGCTGCTAGGCTTAAATTGTACAGACTGACTCGCATTGGTTGCAATTTCAATTAATTGCATCCAAACGTAGGTACTCATAATGACATTTTGAAATAGCTCAGTTAATATTTTTCGACAGACAATCAAAACTGTTATCAAATCAAGCAATGCACAAAATCAATTCATAATTTACAGAGATTATGAGCTTGGATCCAATCAACATTTTCCTCACTGTTCAATGCAAATCTTTTTTTTTCTTCCACAAAACAATTTATTGCTGCAATTTAAAACCATGTGTGATACACATCTGAATTTATTTATAGAACAAAAAATTAATCGACTCTGGGCTTGTGCCACATTTCTTTTTGACAGGCTGCTGACAGTATTGTTTCCTTGTTGAAAGAATGGTAAAAGCTATCTCCATCACAACCACATTTGACTATCATGGCCTGGCAGAATGCAACCAGGTAAGGTGTAAAATATTATAGTTTATCCATTTTTTAATTAGGCCTCCTGCAGATTAACAAAGAACATTGTGCATTTGCAGCTCCGCTCCGATGGCTAATTATCCTCTGAAGGCTTGCGGGTCACCAATAAAAATTGATTTTCTGAAAGTGAGGCCCAAGTCTAGCGACTGCGTTTCTGCATGTGGCGTCTCAAAAGCGACTGGATTCGAGGGCCAGATTTGTGTATTCATGAAGGATGTTAAAAAATAAATAAATAAATAAAAAAACTACCCCTCACCATTTTACCTGCCTGCTCACTCTCTTTTCCAGTCTCCTGGATAAAAGCGCGTTTTTACTGCAGCCACTCCTTGGCGGGAACTTGGCTCGGTTCCGAGACGGATGGGCCGGTGGCCGAGAGGTTCGGACTCGGGGAAGAGCATCCCTCTGGGCGAAGCCGCGATCAGTCTCTCAGCCTCGTCCGCTAATCGACAGCGATTTGTCTGCGTTTGCCGTCAGCGGACCGGAGAGGCGAAACTCTCTCCGTGATTTAGAAGGGCCGCCATCAGCATTTCTCAGCAGTCCTTACGGGAAAAAAAAAAAAAAAAAAAACGAAAAACGAACTCCATTACCGCTCGCGCCCCCCGGTCCTAAATATATAGAGGAAAAAATTACAATAGAAAATACAATGACTTGGGGGGAGGATCTGAGTATATTTCCACAAATCACAATTAGGCCAGTGCTGTAGCTCATATGGTCCATGGCCTGGACTTCAGTCAACATTTCATCGTTAAATCTGACTGGGTTCCTTTCTTGCTCCTTAGCGATAAAATAGTGAGAGCACTAAGTCCATTATTTTAATTTGAATGAACTGCAATACACAGATTGTAGCCATCCAATAAGCAATATTTTTATGCCTCCGTTTACAGTTTTATTATATAAGGACACTTTATGTCTCGGAAAATTATTACGCTTGCATTGGAAAGACTAGGAGATTGAAATGGCCGATGCTTATTCTTTGGTGCGTTTGTGTTAACGATTTCAGATGTTAGACTTTTATAACCAGACTCAAAGCTCCTAGAGCTGTCAGTTGTAATTACATAGCTTAGTTTGCAGATGGAATCCACTTGGAAACAAATTTTGCAATACAGTATTGCAATACAGTATGCTCTTTCACATCACTGATTAAAAATATGTAATTGATGTAAGTCAATTGAGTGGTCACCTTAACATTAAGGGTCTACTGCACAGTGTTGCTGTTAATGAAAAAATACAGTACATGGCTGAAAGTATGTGTACACCTGACATCCAACATCTCATCTGAAATTATGGGCATTAATATGGAGCTGGGCCACATTTTGCTGCTATAACAGCCTCCACTCTTCTGGGAAGGCATTAAACTAGATGTTGGAGCATTGCTGCAGGGACTTGCTTCCATTCAGCCAGAAGAGCATTAGTGAGGTCGTGCACTGATTGGGAGATTAGGCCTGTCTCGCAGTTAGCTTTCCAATTGATCCCAAAGGTGTTGGATGGGGTTGAGATCAGGCCTCTGTGCAGGCCAGTCAAGTTCTTCCACATCGTTCACGACAAAACCATTTCTACTGTGTGCCCGGGGGCATTGTTATGCTGAAACAAGAAAGTGCCTTCCCCAAAGCATTGGACAGGATCCTCTAGAATGTTGTTGTATGGTGTAGCATTAATGCTTTCCTTCACTGGAACTAAGGGGCCTATTCCAAGCCAAGAAAAGCAGCGCCAGACCAAGAGGTGTCCAGATACATTTGGTCATATAGTGACAGTATATAACTACATACAGTATATAACTGTGTGCACAACATTTCGTTGTGCATTCTACACATGAAATCAATTTTGTGCACACAGTGGACCATTTATTAAAATAAATGGTGCTTCGCTGTGCTCTGTGCACAGGCTCTACCATCGGACTGGTTCCCATGGTTTCAGCCAGGGCTGCAGATGACTCTGCTCGAAAACCACCAAGCAAACTGAAATGACTCTGTGGGGCAAAGGCTGTCAGGTCCGTTTCATCACCGCCATCTTCTGAACAGATGTCTGACTCAGCCGAGGAATTTGGCAATAAATCACTTATAATTCCACCGATGTGAAATAGACTGCTACCCCCCGCCCAACCCAAATAACACCCCACCCCCACCCCCACCCCCCACACCCCACACCCCACCCTCAAGCAGCCCTCCGGCTAACATAAAACAACTTTTAATTGATTTTTTTTCCCAACCTTATTCAGTTTTTACACCTTATTCCGCTCGTTAATCTTTATGCGTAGTTGATTCTTTGAACAAAAACACAGATGGGTGATTTGAATGACAGCTTGTGAATGTTAATGCAATTACCGTTCCCTCCGACTCCGCGAATCATCAAACAGCACGTGTGTCGAGACACCAGGCAAAGAAAAAAAAAAACAAAAGAATAATAAAAAAACACCAGTATACATTCATCCGCTCATCAAGTCAAAAGAAAGAATAGCTGCTGTGAGAATTAATTAATATGAGATACACATGCTAATTGTTTTGTTCCAGCCAGTAGTAGAGTGCAGAGTGATAGAATTGTGAAATCTCCAGGGACGACAGAAAAGAGAAGTGTGCTTTAATAATCGGCTCCTCACTTTAGATGGTTGGGGTTTGTTTTTGTTTTTTTTCCTCTTGCGCTTGACTTTTTTATTTCTTTTTTTTTTTGATAACTCAATTTACTCTTGTGCCTCCTGAAAGTATTAGCTTGTCTCGACAACATTTGAAGAACACAGAAAGGGTGTTTTCGGAGCAAGCGCCAGACGTGCATCATTCAAGTTAACCGCATTATATTTCCCAAAGAAACCATCAAAGGAATGAAATCTGATAACAGATAGAAAGGTCTGTTTATCATATTCGCTCAGACAAGACGGCCAGTGCCGGCATTTCTCCTTTGTTGTGAAATGGGTTTTCTTTTTTTCCGTAAACCCAGAGAGTAAGGCAAATGCATTTCAAGCAACAACAAAGATGCAGAAATTACAATAGAAAAAATACTTTTGGTAAAACAATCTTAGAATTGTATTGAGCACCAGTGTGTGCTTGTATTTGGTGCTGTGAAAACATTTAGATTTAAGAGCTTGGTTTTGTGATTGCTGTAACCAGCCTTTCAGGTGACAGGATTGAGAATTATACTCTATTTGTAAATTACGAAAAGAATAATAGTAATAATTACATATGTGATATGATACTAAGTATACATCTGCCCTAGAAGTCATTAGGTTACATGTGATTTTGGTATTTGGTACATATGAATTTTTTTTTTTTTTTTGCAATTGGCAAATGCTTTATTTGTCAACAATGATGTACTGCAATCAATTTTTTGATGATAATTCTTTCTTTTTTGCCTAAACTACTTGTTACTACATTTCATACATGTTTAATACCTGGAGGAAGCTGAAGAATTATATATGGTTAATAGGAGGGTAAAGGAAATAAGCTTTTCAAACACCAGGCCTGAACCCCCCCAAATAGCAGGTACATGAGAAAAAGAAAAAAAACTCTCGTGGGGAAAAGCCCTCAAATGGCGGAAACTTCTGAGCTCAAACGCTTGTCAGAAAGTAACAAATGTCACAATGACAGTAATCAACGGAAAGCCCGGCTCAGTAAAAGCTTCCGAATAGTATAATTACGCAAAAGAAAAAAAAAAAAAAGCGCCTCGATCGTGAGCCCATTAATAAAGCGCGCGAGGGTGAGTTAAAGATTCCGAGCAGCAGTCCAGAATGCTCCATTACTGTTGGCCTCTGGGTAAATTAATGACATCGTGTCAATGCACAGATTTATGGCTGCCGGGCACATCTAACTGAAAATGAATGAAAGAAAATGTATGTTCCAAAGCTTATTTATATTAATAAATAAAATGCTTATCATTTTTTTTTTTTAAAGGTATGGCGAGGTATGTGTCACTGTCTGTTCAAATTGGGTGTGGCCTAACTCATTAATCAATGCGCTCCATTCGTTTACCCTCATAATAACAATTAATCTGGTCTAATACAAAGGTTTTTTAATGTAAAAATGAGACCTAAATATAAGTCTCCATTTTACAGGCTTTGTATTTATTTCTATTGGTGATTTATATAAACACAGGCCTACACATTGCATGGTATATTTCAGGATCATTACCACAAGTGAGCTAACTAATCACGAAGTTACTGGCCGAAGCATGATTGTGCCACGAAACTTTAAACTGCCTCTCTCTCTCTCTCATCAGAGCAGGACAAAAGCAGAACAACACTGCCGCTTGATTATCGATGTCGAAATTAAAGCGAGGGTCCGTCGATCGAGAGCCCCCGCGATCGATTCCTTAAAGGGAGCGCACGGGCGTGCGAGTTCTCCCGGTTCAGCGCTCGCTCGCCTTCGTGGCCAGGGTTTTCATTCATTTCCGTGCGCGTGCAGCAGCAGCTGCCGCGCGCGACCGGTCCGTAGCGTGTCCGCAGATCATCGCCTGTTTGTTTTTTCTCTCGCGTGTTTCTCGGGGGCTGATGACTTATTGATTCCTGCCTCCGCTCCGACGGACCGAGAGGGAGAGAAGCCGAACCGCGCCTCGCTGAAAAAAAAGCCCCTGCCAGTCCAGCGCCTTTTTTTTCGGGAATTGGAAAATAAATGCATGCGCATATTGTCTTTGATTTAATTATATCAAAGGGAGGAGAACGGTTAAAAGGGTATGGTCTGAGGGAACTGCTGAAAGACATATGCAAATTTCGTCATAGCAGAGTTGGCTCCAGCTTGTATCCAGCAGCAAAATAGAATTGGTTGGACTGTTTAATGAGTAAATAAATATTGAAAAATTCCGAGTGTACATAGTATTATAGAGAGTTGCCAAGACAGTCTACCACATCTGTCAACACTCTTGTTTTTTCCCCCTCAAAAATCTGTGTTGACTACAGTTAGAGGTTTTTCATTGAAATAATATTTTGAAAGGATATGATTCAGTCAAACTTCCATAGTACTGTGTTATGACAGTTCTGTCTGAACTTAAATGAAACAGGTCAGTGGCTCCTTAAACACCAGCAGCATTTGTAGATTAACACTGTCTCTTTGATCTTAGTTCCCACCCTGATATTTTAACTTTGCAGGTGTATGTTCAACTCTGTTTGTGTCTTTCAAAGATATTTTTTCAAAGAGTACGTACAGCGAAATGAAAAGCTATTGGGACAGTTGAACAATTTTTTTTGTTGTTTTGGCTTAATATGCCATCACAGTAGATTGGAATTAGGACAAAAAATATGAGGTTAAAGTTCAGACATTCAGGTTATAAATGTATATAAAACATACACCCAAACAGACACACACACATACGCTCAAACAGGGAAACACAGACAACATATACCCAAGCAGACGCACACAACATGACGTGCAGTCTATGCCTAGATGTAGGATCGTGTAGGCCCTGATGTGGAGTCTATCCTGAGAAGCAGGATTATCTCTCAATAATTATATTTAATGAGGATCCACCAAGGTGGGGAAGTCAGTGCATAAATAAATAATAGGCTACCTCTGCCTTAGCTGTTAAATTGATTATCCGTTGTCGAGGTGTGAAAAGTGGAGAGGGAGAAGCATTTGTTAGAGCTCTACACTTTCTCACATTCCAGTCTTGCGCACACACACGCGCGCACGCGCACACACACACGCTTATTAGCTCACTGAAAATATAAAGCTGCCAATGCCTTCCCATGTCGGAACATGTCAGACCTGAACGAGACCCGCGAAAGCGTCTCTTAACATTACTGTGCCGTTTAATCAGGTGCTAACGTGGTGTTTGATTTATGGGGTGAGCACTTCTCAGCTTTTCTGAGATGTGGGGAAATGCAGTCATATTTCACTGTTTTTCAGGTTTTTTTTTTTGTTCATACAGTGCCCAGAGCTGGTGAAGGATATTAAAAGTGAACAGGGTGTGAATCGGAAATAGCTCATTAATATTATACCTTAACATGTCCAAATACAATTTGATGGTGTGCATGTGTGTGTGTGTGTATGTGTGTTTTTCTTATACTAATAATCTCAGTCCATCTTTAGCAGTTGCAGTTCTGGATTTGCATATTTTGAACAAAATCAGGGATCACAGGAATCCTTCTTCCAAAGCTGAATGGGGAAAAATGGAAACTGTTCTGTTCAAAAATAAATTTAAAAAACTGAGGAAAAACTTCCTCAAATGTAGCACCGCAACCTTGGAATGATCTTCCAGCAGAGGTAAGGTCGAGTATTTTCAAGAGGAGGCTAATGTGCAGGCTTAGCTCTTAGCTTTTCATTGTCAATTTGTTAAAAAATCCAATGTGCTATCCAACTGGCTCCCTCCATATTATGCTTGTTAGCTTGTTAAGTTTACACGCTACCTGGGTTAGCAGTTCGAATATTGCAAATTTCAGTCATACGTTAATTATTTCACTGTAGGCCTACAATCCAACCCAGGACTTTCTTGCTGTGAGGCGACAGTGCTACCCATTGCACAACCATGCTGCCCAATTATTATTATTATTATTATCATCATCATCATCACATTGTCTTTTCAAGTGATTTCCTATCACCGTAGTAGCTCATACACATACAGTAGCTCATACACATACATTGGCTGTTATTCTGTGGGCCTGCTTATTTGGGTCAAAGCAGCACGGACACATATACCTCCTGCATTAGTTGACACTGTGGACTGAGTGAATGGGACGAGTAAATCCTGACATATTAAAGATCTGTTCACCTGCGTGGTATTAAGCTGCATATTCATCGTAGAGACAGCGTGCTCCACAGGAGATTGTAGATGTTTTCTTTCATATACCGCGGCCCGACTACAACTAATTTTCGCATCAGGGGAGTGAGAAGAAAGAGCAGGATGAGGAAGAAAGCCACTCTCAGGTGATGATGATGATGATGAGGGCGTTAGCCTCAGCTTTTTAACTCATTGATCTGCCTGTGCTAAAGGTTTTTAAGCACACAGGTGCCTGGATGCTGATCTTTACGTCACTTTGGCCATTTTAATCAACATCCATTTCCTTACATTTTTTGGTTTGCTGTGACTCCCCTACAGCAAGGGCACCTGTAATTGTTTTGGACCGAAGCTGACTGGGCTTCCTGTACGTTCTCTCCCTCGTGCTATTATAACAGTAGTTTTATGTGTGTTGTTTCTTTTTTGATATAATTTGTTGTGCCCTTCGAAAGGTTAACCATGGGAAGCAGAGAAACTAATTGAGAACGGCCTTCGTTTGGATGCGCTTTAAATTGACAGAGGAGCAAAATTGAACACAAAAACAACGTGTACGATACACGTGAAATTTTAATCCGGAGCTGTCCCTGCAGCTGGAAGGCTGGAGACTCATTTCCCTTTATTGATCCTGGTGTTTACCATCTGTCCAACACCCCCAAACAAATTACCCCAAACACAGGCGGTTTAACAAAAATAGCAGTGTTGTTTAAATGGAGTGCTGGAAAAAATATATAAGCTTGTAGAAAGGTAGAATCTCCATCCATTTTTGGAAATAAATTGTAGTAACTACTCACCTAAGCATGTCTGTTTAGCTTGTGTAAATGCATAGAATTTTACATATTTATACGTAGAGATTTTAAATATTTCTACGGCACTAAACTGAGACCCCTCATAATAGGTCAGACGCTTGGCATAAGTTAGGTCAGAATAGTGTTCACTGTGTGAACTAAACTGTGTTCTCGGCTAGAAATAGCTGTACGAAATGAGTATCGTATCTTATTGAACCTGCGTTTTGTAGTTGTCCATGACCATGAAATGCACTTTTGTACGTCGCTTTGGATAAAAGCGTCTGCCAAATAAATGTAATGTAATGTAATGTAGTCTCTCCATACACAATTCTGCAGCATTGTATGAAAAATGGCTGCTAGAGCACCCATCACTTTAAAAACGAGGAGTGAGCAGTGAGAAGCATTAACGGGTATATTTCTGGGTATGATCGTGCTGGTTGGAGTCGGCTTCTCAGAGGTGTTTGCGGATAAACTTGTGTTGTCTGGTTAACAGTCATGTTGCTTTTATGTCCTGTCTGTTGTCTTCTCTCAGCTGGAGGGTGTCAGGATATGAAAGGTGGAAGAATTGCTTTGAAGATAACCTGCCAAAAACAGCATTGCCTTCCAGGGAGAAAGTGGATTTCATCTGAATATTTTTGTTCTTTGGAACCTGCCAATGAATTATAATAATGGGCTCTGATTTATTTATTTATTTATTTTTCATTTTGCAAATTCTGTTTTCTAAAAATATCAGAAAAAATTTGGAAAACTTTCACATATGTTTTTGAACACCCCCACCCCCCCAACACACACACACACACACACACATACACACACACCCACGCATGCACGCATGCACGCACGCACGCACGCACGCACGCACGCACGCGCAAATGCATATTTATTCTCCTCTATGCCCTCTATGACATACTTTCAGTGGTTTTGGACCTCTTCAGTGCTGACCACCTGCAGGCAGCATCGCCATATCCTTGACAAACACGTGTACACACGTGTACACGCGTTCTCAAAAGTACATTCATTTTAAATGGCTCGGTTGTTTGGCTGGACTCGAGTGCAGCAGGACAGTAAAAACCTCTTGGCTAAGTTCAGCTGTGCGCGGGGCTCCCGAAACGATGCCGGGTTCATTCGGACCCCGTCCAGAAAGCGATGCCAACGAGAGAAGATGAATGAGTGAATGCTGCTGCTGCCAACGAGAGAAGATGAATGAGTGAATGCTGCTGCTGCTGCTGGCACGGACATAAAGGGCATTCTTATTAGGTGCTCTCGCGCACACAAAAATGATCCCGCGCCGCAATTAACGGAAGAACCCCCGCCTGCCTTCAGCTCGCCGCCGGACAGCGGGCGTCCATCTCCCTCCGCCGAAATTTCCCCCGGTCCTCTGGTTCTAGGGGGGGCCGCTCCCCTGCTGTGCTCGCAGCGTCAGAGTGGAATGAAAGGTCAGCGTTTTCGATCTCTGTCCCGTCCCCGTCCCCGTCCCCATCCTGGACGTCTCCGCGCGGCACCTCAGCAGGGGTGTACGGGACGGGGTTCTGTTTACCGAATCCAGTCACCCCCCCCGCTTGTCCTGCAGCCGTCCACGGCATGGCACAGCACATGGGGGTCGGCGGAATACGCCACAACTAAATGACCGGAAAAAAGACGAGCTACTTTCACTATCTCCCGTCATAGCAATGACTGCTTGTTAAAAAAAGTGATTTACAAATTCCTCTCCATTATAATTTCCTCAGGCACGCTTGCTGGGATTAACAAGGCCTTTATTGGACAGTGAAGGACAAACTTGCGTATAAACACGCCATCCATGTAGGTCAAGGAAGACTATATGAGTGTCCCTTTTTTTCTTAATTTCTTAATTTCTCTTTGGCGGCCATATCTGATGTTAAATTCTTCATTAGGGCCGATTTACATAACGTACATTGCCCCCCCCAGATGTTCTTATCAAGGGTTATTTACATATTACACAGCTTTTAGGATATGAGCTGGTTTAAATAAATAAATAAGATGATGTATAATAAACAAAGTATCCAGCTTTTATACAGCTTTGTATTCACTGAAGCAGTTTGGGCCCTGGTGTGTACCTTGCTCTAGGCTAAGCTCCTTAACAACCAAGGACACTAATAACTACCCGGCCTCCCTGTCACTGAATGCAAAAAAAAAAAAATATATATATATATATATGTTTCAAGTTTCAGCTTCAGCTCAGTTTCACGGGTTCATGGGCAAGCCAGCGGTCATATTCAGCGCACTTCTGGGTCAACATCTGTCATCCTGACATGTAAAAGCAAAATAGATGTTGAAATAGAAAAGCAAAATAGATGTCGAAATTGAAAAGCAAAATAGATGTCGTGCGAGCTAACAGTTTTATGTGTGTCTCACTAACAACAAAGTCTCAGTACATCTGCGGCGCTTAAAAATAGCACAGCAGGGCTGACGGAACAAAACATAAACACTTTATATTCCGGCCATCTGTTGAACATTACAGTAAAAACAAAAAATAAGACACTGTAAAATTTAACACTCAAACAACCCGCCGTAAACACCGTACATTTTCACAGCGCGTGCATCTGTGGCGGCGTCTTAAAATTTTTTATATCGATCGCATTTCTGCGCTCAGTACTGAGCACGTGACAGATAGGCGCCTGCGAACGCTGAGAATGCGTGTCTGAATCATACTTTACTCTGCCCCGGAAAATATACCGCAGAGAAGAGGCCTCTCTGGATCAATGTCTGTTCAAAGAAAAATAGCTATTGTCAGAGCCAAATATTATTTTTGGATAAGGGCCATGGCTAAACGTATTTTCGGGTTCAATTTCCGCTGTTCCACAAATTGAGTGCTCTCTCTCTCTCGAGGTGCTTATTATTGTTATTTTGGAAAACGTTAATGCGAAAATGAGAAGGCTCCTCTGTTTTATTGGCTGTAATCATACATCGGCGTACAGCTCTGGAGCCTCATGATTCACTGCTAATTTAATTTCCCTCCCTTGATCAATTCACTCCTCCGCTCGTCTCTTCTTGCATTCTATAAATCTGTCCGACCAGAAGCTGTTTATAGTTTTCCTGGTAATGTTATAATAACGTCATGCTAAGGGGAACTGCCCAAAGGCATTTTGCTGTTGAAATGTTTAATTTTTCAAGAATGGGTTTGATATACATTATGATTGACAGAGTGGACCAGAATACACCTGTTATGGGAAACAAATAGACCTTGTTCTTTTGAAGATGCTCTACAGGTCCAATGGGTGGGGTTGCTAAGGACTGTGAAGTAGGTATTAGTTGAAAGATCTACACTGTCTGTAACTCAACATGAATGACTTTAAGCTGCATTTTATATTAAAGAAATTTCTTACTTCAAATTTAAAAGTACCATGCTATCCATCCAAATTTAAATGAAAAAAGTGAAAATATGCTGGCCTTCTCTTGCTTGAATTTGTAGCCTTATCTGTTAGCTACCCCCCCCCCCCCAATGAATAAACATTTTCCTTCAAACATTTCACATTTTCCCCCATAATGGAATATAAAGGGCATATAACCAAAACTGCAGCATTTTTTTGGTACTGATGGATAATTATTCAACAACAAACTGCAATATCCATATCCATTGCTATAGTTAAACATATTCATTGATATCAACCATTTTAGGTAAGTATTTAGACAGACAGGCTTACAGAAATACTGTACAGACAGATAGGCAAATACATTTCTTCAGTCAACATTCACAAAAAATTATAAAAATGTACCCTATGTGGAGTTAGGTTTTAGTTCACAGACAAAACCTCTTCAGAAGCACTGTCTGAAATTTTAAAAAACGTCTGAAATTATGCTCTTAATTTCTCCCTCTCTTTTTTATTTTAATTTCTTTTTTTTATATATAATGCCCGCCTTTGTGCGATGGTGTACTAGCTTTCGAAAACGAACGCATTCAGGAAACAATTATCTTTGGCCCCTGGTTGTTATCTTCGTTGCCCTGAACAAATTGCTGCTCACCGGAGGTCAAAGTACTGTTTGTCCTAATTAAATTACATTACAGATGATGTGAAATTGCAGGCCTAGTCACCGGGCTGTTGCCAGGATGTGGGTGCCACAGAGAGAGGGGGGGGGAACATTAGTGCTCTTGGCGGTATTATTGGTGTTCTTCTGATAATTATTATTGTTTTTCTGTTTGAAGTGGGAGAAAAAAAAAAAGCCTGCAAAAAAAAAAACAAAAAAACTTTTAATTAAGTGTAGCTTTCAGACACGGTGCCTTTTGTTTGTTCCCGAGCTTGAAGTGTTCCACCTTTTTGGCCTCTTTTTCAAAATGGCCGACAGAATGACAAGGAACACTCTGCCATGCTTCAGTATTGTATAATCAGACGACATATTTTAGCAGGGCTGCAGGAGGTATGTATTTAACACGCAATGGTCACACAAAATGGGTCTACGTCAGCGGCTTTCTGACCCAGGGACCACCTCCCAGCCTCAAAGGCATCCAGAGGACCCCCAGCGTGAGTTCATAATTATATACACAGTTTTATATTTTCAATTCTTTTCCCAAATCTGTATGTAGTCATTGCATGAAATCCTGCCAGGGACCCCCTGCAGTACCTTCAGGAACCCCCAGGGGTCCGCAGACCCCCTGCTGAAAACCCAGGGTGAAAGTACTTGTGAAGCAAGCATTTCCATGTGATTCATTATGACAAGTTTGGGTTAAATTTACACATACGTCAGAATACTAAAGCTTGTATGTGTCCTCGACACAAGTAACACAGTGTATTATTATTATTATGATTATGATTATAATTATCATTAGTGATAATAATTATAACAATAATTAGAAACCATTAAACTCTACAAAAATGGCCTTTGTTAAGCATTTCATTTACTCAAACACACTGAACCAAATATTAGTCAACAAATCAATTAATCTTCACCTTTGGAAAGGTTTCCTAATAAAATTTGAAAAAAAAAAACAGTCTTTGAGGCTCAGTGACAGCAGAAGCCTTTGGCTGATGTTGATTTTATCCAAGATCATCTAGTGGAGTCGGAACATTCATTACCGCATCGGTGAAGCTAATGAAGATGTAAAACGCCATTAGGAGGAACGGCACTTCACTTAGCGGCCGTCCGCACAGCTCCTCATTCCCGACCGCCGTCTTTTAAAAACATTTCCCAAGCGTTCTGAAAAAAGAAATGGGAATCACCATTCTCGGTGGTTACGCTGCGGGATAGCCTGTTTTTATCTGACTACTATGTGGTGTTGGAATTCAAGGAATTTACAAAGCGTTTTTAAAAATCCAATTCTGACCACCTGGATCTAGCACGACCCTTTGACCGCCTCCTCCCTCTGCATGCTGGGAGATTTGCGAACAGCCATGCCGCCAAGCGTGTTCAAGCACATGCTAAGTCCGAGTGGGGGGGGGGGGGGGGGGGGGGTGTCACGCGTGTGCACTCCCGAACCCGACTCATCCTGGCCCCGCGTTTCCCCTCGTCCACGTGCAGGCGTGACACGCGCTGAAGCTTCTGTTTGAAGAAGCGAAACGCTGCTCGCCGCCCGTGTGTTACCATCGGACACGGCGGAACCGAGGACGACCCGGGTACAATCCCAGCACCACACGCGCGCGCACACACTTTTGGATCTGTGCACCGTAAAAAAACAGCGTTATGCTGACGCTTAATCGATCTGAGAGAGAGAACCCCTTTGCCTCACGGCTCTCCTTTCTGGCCGCCTGTGTGTGGTCTCCTAATCGCGTTCCCGGCCGTGACCAGCCGGAGAGTGATGCCTGATGGGAAAAGAGAGAGAAAGAGAGCGAGGACGAGATCCAAGTGTTGTTGAGCCCTTCTGTATTATGGGCAATTTTGTTCCGGACACACACACACAAAGTTCTGGAGATTGGCAGGTAGGGTCACCAAAGAGCACAGAGCTTTGAATTATAACGCGCACAAGCAGACCGAAGAGCAAATCCTTTTGGTTTCCAACGGTTACTCCACAGGGCATTGGAGGCGAATAAGAGAAAAATACTGTCCTTTACAAAATGATGGCGTCTGTTGAAAAAAAACACTGTTATAAGATTTATTTGCACACTCGTGATCAAATCGAGTTTGTAATACGAGATACTACATCAAAGGGCAAAAAATCCCTTTTTTAGGACCATACTGCACCTGGTGATCTGTGTAGCGTTTAAATAACTGAAAGAATCGCAGAAGATCGTTTTAGTGAGAGCAGAGCAAATGTCAGAGGAACTGCCTCTCTGAATGTTAGCCCACAATTAATTAGCCTGGACTGCTAATTAGCACGTGATCACCGTGGTGCATAAACACCGTGCAGCTAAGTTACCTGAGTGCTCAATCACTTCTGACGTTTGTTCCCACAATCCCTCATCTCCCCTGCCCCCGCCCCGGCCCCCCCCTCCCCCCCCCCCTCACCGACCTCATCCAGCAAGGGGCTTAGCATGTATCGATTTGGCAGAAGGGGGCTTCAGTAGAGTGATTATAGAATTCAAGTTTCCCCGACTGAAATAGGGTTGAAAAGGTAACAGAGAGAAATGTGTGGGGGGAAATAAAATGCCCCGTGTATGTTCAATGTGGGGGCGGCATGATGGTGCAGTGGGTAGCACTGTCGCCTCACAGCAAAAAGGTCACCCAATGCACGCTGGGATAGGCTCCAGCACCCCGTGCGACACTGCCCAAGTACAGATAATGGATGGATGGATGTTCAATGTGTGTCGCTTGGAAAATTACCCAGAAGGCCATCAGCAGTGAGCCTGTTCTGCCCAGTGTATTGGTATATTCCCATCTGTTCATCACCACACATACCTTTGCTATGCATGCCACTTAATATCTGAATAACTGCTCTTTAACGCGGTGTCAAAACCGCCAAGTCACATGACGCACTTAGCAGTAGATGTAGCAGAGGGCTGAAGCTTGACTTTTAATGGGGAGACAGAGCAACTATAACTACCTCACGGGTGTCAAACTCCAGGCCTGGAGGGCCGCAGTGTCTGCTGGTTTCTGGGGTGTTCTCAGCACCAGTGGTTCACTTAAGTCATTGATTGGCTAAGGATTCCACACACCACGTTCTCAAGGCCTTAATTGGCGGCTGACTGAAAGGAAACCACAAAGACCTATAGACACGGCAACCCCCTGTGACACCCCTGTTCTATCTGTAGACCAGGGGTCCCCGAATCTCATCTGAAAAGAGCCCGTGTGGGTGCAGGTTTTTGTTTTAGCCCGGAACTACGTCGCCTTATTCAACTAATTAACTAATCACGGTATTTAATCAAGACCTTGATTAGTAGAAATGTGTGTCATAGTGTTGGGCCAAAAACGGAAACCTGCACCCACACCGGCCCTTTTCGGGTAAGATTGGAGACCCCAGCTGTAGGCCGTTGCATTTGTTGCCACCCATAGAAAACCTGAAATATTCTCACTTTTTCTTTCTCATGCTCAGGCAATCTGAAATATTAACTGTCCCCCCCCCCCCCTCCACCGCCCGAAACCAAATTCCACCTATCGACCTTGTTGTGCATCCATTCTCAGATTCGTTTTTTCGATTCCAGTCAGGCGCCCCTCAAAAATATATTCAGACAGAACTCGATTTGAGTGAGCTTTGTGGCCCACTGTGGGTCTGTGTTTATAATAGGGGGGGGGGGGGGGGGGGGGGGCACACAAGTCTGTAATTACACGCGTGAAGAGAGTTCCCGTGCATGACCGGCAGGAGATGCAGGACAGGGTCAGACTCTGGTGAAGCCGACAGTGATGGGGGGAGGGGGGCATTGGGGTGGGGGTGGGGGGGACGGGGTGGTTGGGATGGACATTGGGGTGGGGGGGGCTGATGGTATTGGCAGATTCCTTCACAGCCAGATTGTGCTGAGTAATGGAGATGCACCCTGGAATGGACCATGGAATGCACTGTGTGCTAAACTCGATAGATTACATTAGGAGTGAAGGTCAGTGGTAGTCTTTAATGGTGAATGCCATTGAGCCCACTTCACGGAGACTGATCTTTAAAAAGGTGCTGAAATTACTTCCCTGATAAAATTCAGTGAAGAAGTCCTGATATTAGGGAGAGCCTTGCAACATCTCCCTGTCAACAATACAAGGATTTAAAAAAAAAATTTATTTCAAATTTATTATTCGGGGACAATGCACATTAATAACATTTCTGTAAATAAGCTAGAGTTGGCCAGGGAGGCTAATTTTCAACCGTGGTACCTGGGCTAAGTACATTAAGACTGAGAGAGGACACCCACAGGACACGGGGAGAATATGCAAACTCCACACAGAAATCTGGAACCTCCTTCTAGCGAGATGCACCACTGAGCCGTCATTGTATCAAATTGCCTTCCTGCCAAGGGGTCAGTGAGATAACATTACATCAGCATTATTATTAAAAACAATAACTTGGCCTTGATGCGGTCAGCATTTATTCTACATTTCGACAAACAGAAAAATGTTTTTTTTTCTTTGAAAACACTGTTTTTTGTGATCGCTGAACTTGCTGAACTCTGTGATGAAAAACCATGATGCAAAAAACAGTGTTTTAACGAACACTGCTTACACAGAAAAATGTTGAGTGCTAAATCAGCTCTTAGAGTACATATGGACCCTATTGGACTCACATGTACTCTGTTGTTGAGAGCTCAAATAACACTGGATATTTTATCGTTTATGATTTGCACTTTTTTTTTTTGCCTGTGGGCGTTGTGTGACTGGTCTAAAATGCACCAATAATCCTTGCTTTTCATCTTTATTTTGAATAATTATCCTGACTAACAAGCCAGTTTATAATAACTCAGACTTATTCTGAACCAAATGAACACACAGATGCACGGTATTAGTACAGTGCACTAAGCTACACTGAAATCTTTTTTATAAGTCTTAAGAACTCTAACCACTACAACACTTAACTGTCCCATTAAGCCATCAGAAAGCATCAGCAGCCCTGAGTCTGAACTCCTTTTGAGTAGGCGTCCTGTTTTGTGAAAGACAAGTACGTTTCTGAGTGCATAGCCGTGTTCCTGCATTATATTTACAGTAACATCACTAAAAAAAAAAAAAGATACAAATCACAGTAGGAGTAGTTTTATTTTTTTATTGTAAAACTGAGGAGGAAAAAAAGATCAGTTTACATCCCAGGCAACACCGTACAGTATATTTCTTAGTTGAAATGATCTTTACAGCCACTGTTAGTTCAAACACATCACTGGTGACTTTAGTATCATTGGAAGGTAGGAGGTAAGGACATTTGTTTTCATATATGTGGGTTCAAACCATATGAATCAAATAAAAACAACATAATATTTTTGAAACTGTCTCATACTCTAAAGCTCCTAAAATAAAGCTGAATGTTAAAAATATTTAAAAAAAATAAAATAAACACTAAATAGGCCAGATTCTCAGTGACTAAATGAAACCTTTACTTTTTACATTTACATGGGAAAAAAATTATTTTTTCAGTTCTTATTTTTTCCCCACATTCCAATAACTGACCAAGAACAAAATTAACGGAAATCAATTACTGAGAGGGTTCAGTGTCCCATAATGGATTACTCTTAAAGACCACAACTTAGGACCCAAAGGCCGACACCTATGGTATTAGTCTCACACATCACAATGCCTGTTTGGACAGGGTGACCCTAAATGAGCTCGCTTTTATAGAAAAGGCCGAAGGACGTGGAGGTGGAGGAGCTGGAGCTGACGAAATGGTACGATAGTTATTGCCTCGATGATCGAAATGTGTTGCATAGAGATTAACCAGCACAAAAGACAGCTAAAAGCCTTTAAAGGTTAATTTAAGTCACGGAAAAGTCCTAATCAAAACACACACACACACACACGCACACACACACCTAAAGAACATTTCGGGGCTCCTTGTGTTGGGATATCCTCTAAATATACAGAATTTTAACCTTTAGTGAAGTTGAAAATGTCCAATTGGTGCTACACAGGATGTGTCTCTGAAATTGGCTTCAGCTCTCTGAAGAGCACAGACGTCAAGGCGTCGTCGCCGGCGACGTCCTTTTAGATCACATGACATGCGGCCATGTACTGGCCGTTCTTCACAGACTGGGGGGAGGGGGGGATCTGTAGCCTTTTGAAGCTTTTTTGCCATTGGCCGGTCAGGCCATCCACAGGTGCAATCAGAAGCTGACTCCGTTCAGTTTAAAAACGGCTGGCGCCTTGGTATTGGGCGAGCACAGCTGCACCAGATAAATGGACTTATGGGAAACATCGACACGAGGAAGAATGGATACGCAGTCAAACGTGGAACAAAAAAAAAAAAAAATACTCTACAAAACGAATCAGATGCTGTGCGATGAACTTGGGGGCCGGTGGAAAACAACTAACACACACGCCGCACTAATATATGTGCGTGTAAATCAGCAGCTATGACATCATTAGACGAGTGTAAATACGCTCTGATGAAGACGAGCAGCGGTTGACATTTCTGCGGCGCTAACCGTTCGAAACGACGCTGCCGTTAGAAGCCGGGCCTTACTCCCCCTGATTTACGTTCGGCGAAATCCGTCCCTGAATATTCCAATTTAATACGTTTCATAATGTGTTCCAATGAATTTATACTGTCTCACAGCTGTACATATTTTTGTTTTATTAGAATCTTTTTTTTATTACAAACCACTCCCCCCCCCCCCCATAAACCAAAAAAAGAAAACACACACAAAACTCATAATGAAAAGCTGTACAGTTAAATTTTATACCGTGTTCTAAAACAAGAACAGTTTATCTACAACAGCGACTCTAATGTCTATCACACCAACATCGTTAGGCCCAAAGCCATTATGTCGTATTTCTGCTCGTATGCAATGGGGACAATTAACATGAACACACGTTTTAGGGATTCTCTTCTTCATCTGAGCCAGTCTCTTTGGAGTTATTAAATATTAAATATGGGGAATACATTTTTCTCACATTAACTAAAGCTTAAAATGGATGTATAAATTTTGGTGACATATAGTCTTGATTTCTTAAAATTAAATTAAATGTGTTAATAAATGCATTTTCTTTTCATTGTTGAATTGTGATTATCATCATTTTGAAAATGTTGAGCGCTAAGAAACATTGGTGCCTTTCAAGCACAAAGGTGTTATGGAATCCTTCATCGTGTACCTTGTAACTTCATAATCAAGCTTCAATTTTTCATATTTACCGATTAGTCGGATGTGAAAAAAATTTCTTTTTAAAATTTTTCTTTCAGTGCAACAGTGGTCTAGATAATGTTATAGACCTTCAATGCTATGGTCTAACAGATATTTTTTATCTGTTTACAAGGATACCTCAAAGTTACTTTTTGAATGAAGAAAGGCTTATTCGTCAAGCTTGTAATACCATGAATTTGCAATTCAATATACGACAGCTGGCTTTGATGTGAAATACATTGTGTCTTATCTGAATGTGAAAATCTGAGGTACTCTGTTAAACATTTCGGTTGTACTTCCTCTGGGTTCCACAGTTATTTGAAATGGTCATTACAAATTCACCAAAGGGATTGATCTCAGTTAGTTTCAGTACAAAATCAGTTATTCATTACACAGCTTCTCTTTTGAAGATGCCATCTCCTCCTTCCTTTTTGAAATGTACCAAATGTTTCTCTTGATAAATTCAGAACAATTTTTTCAAGCTAATTAGATTTGTGTACTAGGCATTTCTCAGCTGAAGGGTAACATGGGGCTTTTTCCTGCAATCCAACAGAAATTAGAAATGATTAGATCTAGATTTAATTCACAAATTAGATGAGAAAAAAATTGGGAATTAAATAAAGATTTTGGATCAAATTTGACTAAATTTGTAACACGGCAGTCGAAAGCATCTCTGCTCAGTTGCTTTGTCATTAGACCTGTAAAAGACTGCACCTTATACGGACGGTCAAAACACAAAGGACTGACCACAATCAAAGCAGAAGTCTTAAACTCACCATCTTTACAGTAACCCAAACCTACTGGTTCCTATAATTTTATCTGATGTTTCCCAGGTGACAGGCTTAAATTTTTCTCACGTTCTTATCTGAGATAATCACATAAAAATGTTTTTTTTGTAGGTCAGGACTCTCTGTGTTTACACTTTTGAGTGAAAGAGACAATGTGAAGGTGGGGATGGGGGGGGGGTTAGAATGTGAGGTAATGACAGCAGAGAGTGAAGAATGGGATTTTACTAACGGGGGACAAGCGGGTTGTTTAAGCTCTCAGGCACAGAGGGGCAGGACTGGGACGGGTGCCAGTGGTGAAACCCCCCCCCCCCCCCCCCACCACAAACAGCCCCCCCCCCCCCAACTTACGCAGCTCTCACTTCTCAGAGACCCTCCCCCTCCACTCTTGACTAAAAATGCGGTACATTTCCTGACTGCGGCGGTGAACTCTGGCACCTCGATGTATGCGTCTTTTTCTGCTGAACGACAAATGCACGCATGCAGCCTTGCTCAGAACGGGCTGCCGTGCGGGGGGGGGGGGGGGGGGGCGGGGGCGGACCAAAGCAGCTGACGTCTTCATTCGAGTGGAGTCGCTTGTGTAGGATTGCACATCGATTCTTGCAGGAGCCTTAAATGCTTACAATTAAACGGACTTCACACGACATCACTGAGGTTAAATCAACCAGAGGGGCGACAGATCATACATAATCATTATGGACATTTTTGAATATGCAGAATACCAGTCTTTCCGTTTAATATTTCGTCCTAGGCGTGATATTGGCTGTGTCAAGAGAGGGCTTAAAGATATCTTTGGAAAGTGTACGAAAAGACAACAGAATCGTTATTTCATAAGATACGACAAGGTTTCAAGCCAACCTGTGCTGGTTGAGATTAAAGGTTTTTATAAAATACTTACAATACCATGAACATGTACAATTACAATGAACAAAAGGACATTGGGTTCAGAAAGGGACCGACACACAGACAGACAGACTTCTTATAGTGACTATTTGCAGCACTGGTGTACGACAGACATCATGGACCAAAAAAAGAAAGCATTACTCTAGAAAATAAATAAATAAAAGTGAGCTTTGTGCATAGTTCCGTTTCAAAATAACACCATTTCTCCTTTCCTCTGACGGCTATCTGCAGTGACACAAGGAAGTGCAATAATGTACAACTCTGGTTAGATAAGTGCACGTAGATCACTGTTGCACTGAAGGGATCCATCGTTTTGTCCCAGTAAAAACATCTTGCCGTGTTTTCCCCAATTGATTTTCCGATTACTCTTTTTTTAAACCTTTTTGTTTTGTTTCCAATTATTAGGACAATAGCAACGTTTGTGCTCCTTCTGCTCAGTCCCAGGGTTGAGTCCATGTACATCACTTCTAACGTTTTTTTTTTTGTTTTTTGTCGTTTCGTTTATTTTTATTTTTTTTGCGTGAACTGAAATCCTTCGCCGCGGCTCCTCCGCTCATACCTCCCCGACCCACACCACCGTGTTACCTCTCTCGATGTCCGAAACCTCGCAGTGCGGCCCGCTCTGTTTCCCGTCCAACACGAAGAGGGATCGTGCCGCAGGAGTGACCAGGTACTGCCCGAAGAGCCCGCTGGACACCACCACCCTGTTGGTCCCGCTCCAGGGCCAGGACCTGGACGGGACGGGGTCTTTGAGGTTCTCCAGAACCTGGCTCCGCCCCGTGGACAGGTCGGCGAATAGCAGCTCGCCGTGCGTCTCGGAGCTGGCCACCACGGTGTACTGGTTGGACTCGGTGAAGGACGGGTGGAAGGCGAGGTCGGAGACCCGCATGGCGGTCTCCAGGTCGCGCCTGGCCTGCAGCGCCCCCTGCAGGCTGACCGCCTGCACGCGGACGCGCCGCCGCCCGGGGTCCGCGGTGACCACGTAGCGACCGTCCGAGGACACGTGCGGCCGGCCCGCCACGTCGCCGTTGCGGCCGACGACGGAGTCGGTGACGCCGTCGATGAGGAGCTGCGGCTCGGCGGACGTGCGGTTGGCCCCCCGGCACTGGACGAAGTAGAACCCGCCCAGGTGCGTGTAGGCCATGCCGGCCGGCACGCAGCTGTAGTTCTTCAGGCTGATGGTCTTGACGCGGTGGAACGTCTCCAGGTCGATCTTGTGCACCGCGGGCTCGGACCTCAGGAAGATGAAACCGAATCTGTGAAGGAGAAGAAGAAGAAGAAGGAGGAAGAGTCACGTGTGAGCACGCGCGTTGTCATGGGGATTTACCCCGCCGTGTTTGGACTCGAAAAAATGGCGGCGAGGTGAGGAGGAAGCCGGGAGGGTGTCGCCGGTTCTCCCGGGAGACTCGCTGAGCGGCCGTACCTGACGTGCGTGATGACGAGGTTGGTGGGAGGGATGAAGAAGTCGTCCACTCTGCGGAACTGGGTGCGGATGACGTGGTGTTCCTCGCCCACGCTTGCCTGGGACACGACCTGCGACGGCGAGAGCAGCCGTGAGACTGGAGCTGACTGTACACAGCCTCCTAAGACCCGCCGTCCTCTGTAGGGGACACGGGTCCCTGGCCTTAATCTCAAGATCTATGTATTCCGCTATTCTGAAACCCGCTGTTCAAGGGACAATCAATAAAAATAAAATACACCATGTTTTTGAAAATACTTTTTGACTGCAACATGCTTTTTTTGTCATCCAAGACGCTTGTATTACGTGAAGAAAAAAAAATTTCCCCAGGGTCTCAGAAGGATGTGCATTTTAACCTTAACCCATTTGACCTTGACCCCAAAGATCAACTGAGAACTCCACAGCCACAACCTGGGGAAAACAAGACAGTCATCTTCCATGTTTTTAGGCTGTACTTGAAAACACCGTCATCTAACATGTCTTTCACAGTTGTGACATCATTCTCCGGGAACGATTTCACAAATATGCGAACAGTTTTAATTATATAAACACACACACACACACACACACACACACACACACACACACTGAGCCTGAAGTGAGTAAACGTTTATTTTTTTGTTATGTCTAGCTCTGTGGCTGAAATAATATCCACTCAGACTCTCTGATCTCGGGGCCTGAGGACAGATGAGCAATTACTGACGACATCATCGCTAGAACCTCTTCACTGCTGAACGACTGCTACTCAAGAAAAAACAAAACAAAACCAAAAATTGGACATGTTTCTCATACCTAAAATAATCATATTTCCGATGCATGTATTTAATTTCTGTTAAATACATGCATATTTCAGTTTAATGAAAAATGCACTGAAGGGTGATTCCAAGGAACCCTGACTGACAAGGGTCCTCCAAAAATATTAGATCATAGATATTCTGGGATGTTGGAGCCCAATGTGCAATCTTTTCATGGGGCCCAAAATCTCTGATGTCTCCCCAATGGCAAAAACATTAAAATACTTAAACAACATTTTGACTGACTGCTGAACTGTCCATGTTGTATTTCAGCCTGTCACCCAATGCATGCTGGGATAGGCTCCGGCACCTCCCAAAGACCCTGACCTGGACTAAGTGGGTATAGATAATGGATCGATGGATGGGTGGATGGATGGATGTTAAGTGGATGGATGGGTAGATGGATGCATGGATGGATGGGTAGAAGGGCAGAAGGATTGGTGGATGGATGGGTAGAAGGTTAGAAGGATGGATGGGTGGATAGTTAGATGGAGAGGTGGATGGGTAGATAGTTGGATGGATGGATGGAAGGATGAAGCTACTTTTTTTTCCCGCCGGGAGTCTCAGGAGGACGGCCTCCGCTGGAGCTTTCCCGCTGGAATGTGGGTGCAGCGGAAAGATCCGGAACCCCGCCGACTGTTCTGCCCCCCCGAAGCCCGTGCTTTAGACTCTCTCCCCCATTAAACTTCACAATGCGACGGATATCATCGCTGATTTCGCTCTCCCTCCGCGGGGTCCACCGAGAACCCCTTGTTCGAAAGCCAATTATAATTGTTGCGCTGTACAACGGCAAAAGGGTTAATAAGTTCACGCGCGATATTGCTAATGCATTATTAGACAGTAATGCTCCCGCGAGTTCAAAGTTCTTTGTGCTGCTGTGCCGGAAAGGTCCAATTTTTCGTTTTAATGTCTGGCACTCGGAACACTGCCAATTAACTTAACACAGTATTTTTTTTTCCCCGCTTACCTAAAAAGACAAAGGAAAGAAAGACAGAGGATATCGAAGAGTTTGCCACTTGAGCGACTGTCACACTGACTATGAATTCCGACTTTATTCAAAACGGTGCGTTCCAAACACGGGCAATTAGCAGTAGGCGGGACTTCAAATTTGCACTTTGGGTTTGTGAAAACTGCATTTTTACATTTCAGGATAACACCTACCTTTAACTAAACAAACCAAAACCGTGTCTTTCCATTAAATATATGCTCATGCCAGATGCTACAATGAGTATGTTAAAACCTGATTACAGAAATATGCCTTATTTGAAATCATTTCTAGAAACCAACTTCAAAGACCACTCTGGAGCTCAAAACCAGCATTCCTTTGTTTTATTTTTAACAATCACACAGTTTCTTATAGAAGAATAAACCTGGTTGTTAAAAATGAGGTGTTTGATATCTTACTGTGTCTCTGGCTTAATCGAATTCTCAAAGTTTCAGGTGCGATCCACATGCCCTCTGAATTTTTAGGTGAGTTCTCTGAAATTGTTTTTTTTTTTTAGCCATTTTGAATTATTCATAACCCTTACTGTAAATACTCAACACCACGGAGAGCGGATAACATTTAAAAGTTATGTTCGACACTTCCCATCTCCAGACGAAGAAACAAATGCCAGCGACTCTGCAAATGTGCCGGTGAAATTTCTCCAACTCGGGAAAAAAAAAAAAGGAATTAAATTTCAAGCCTCCCCCCTCCTCTTTGTTTGAGGAAAACCTCTCCCTCCTTGAGATGGAGTGTGTGAGCATGTTTGGTTTGCATAAAGACGGGAAAACGGACAGGCGCTGAAACAGATGCCCCCGTTAATAAGACGCGCTCCATCACAATGTACGGACAGAATACCTCATGAGATTTTAACAGGATTCTTCCCACTTTAGGGGGGAGATGAACGTCTGCTGTTGGAATGGCAATAGGTTCCCCTGATGGGTCTCAGCAGTGAGGTCGAGACATTTTTCTGTAATGATTCAAAAACCTCCACCTAATGTTTTCTAAATGCACCCCCACCCCCCTCTTTCTAAGACCCTGGGGGCTCGATGAATGAACCCCTAACCCCTTAGAACACACACACACACACACACACCTACACCACGCACACACACACACACGCACACGCACACGCACACACACACACACACACACCTAGGAGCAGCTCACCTGTAGGGAGGGGTGAGACTTCCGCAGGTCCCCCCAGCTGAGCACCCAGATTTGGTCGTGCGATTTGTCGTAGTGCAGCTTCACCGGCACGGGGTCCGTTTGCACCACCTATTATTTCAGAGAGAGAGAGAGAGAGGCACAGAAAGAGCTAAAACCCAGGACCGGGGCGCTGTCACCGCCGCGAAACGAGACGATCAGTCACCGGCTCCCCTCAGCCGCGGCTCCAGAGCCGAAATGGCCGCCGTCCCGTAATGGGAGGCCAAGCGCTCATGTTCCGCCGGTCAACTGCGCGGCGACAACACCGCGGCTCTGGAGATCTCCCCCCCCCCGGCAGAAATAACACGCCGACGAGAAAAAACTCGGCCGGACGTGGAAATGACAACTTCTGTTATCCTCGCCAAAGAGTGTGTGTGTGTGTACGTGCGTGTGTGAGTGTGTGTGAGTGTATGTGCGTGTGCGTGTGTGTGTGTGTGTGTGTGTGTGTGTGAAGTAATTAGAAATTGTGGTCCCTACTTGGTAAGTATAGAGTGGTTGTCCCCCAACTTTGTGACTATAGAGTAATTTTGTGAGTACAGAGCGATATAACCTCTTTGTAACATAGACGTGTGTGCGCATGTGTGCGTGTGTGAAGTAATTAGAAATTATGGTCCCCACTTGGTAAGTATATAGTGATAGTCCTTTCAAAGTAACATAAACGTGTGTGTGTGTGTGAGTGAAGTAATTCAAAATTATGGTCCCCACTTGGTAAGTATATAGTGATAGTCCTTTCAAAGTAACATAAACGTGTGTGTGTGAGTGAAGTAATTCAAAATTATGGTCCCCACTTGTTAAGTATGTAGTTACAGTCCCTTCTTAGAAACATATATGTGTATGTATGTCTTCCCAAACATATAATTTCTGCCTTGTTTTCCAATACGTTACACTTGGCTAGACATCGTTTCCCATCCCTTCTTTAATCGTGTTAAGTTCACTGCACTGCCAGGTGCTGAGTGAAACTAGAAAATGGGGAAGTGTCTCTTCTCTCGAAACATGTCAGCGAGGACACAATAAAGCAGAGACCTTATTTTATCCGACATTCTTCCAGGTTTGACCCTCTCTCCAAAAAAAAAAAATAAGGGAGAAATCCCCTCGCAGACTGCGAAACATCCTTTGAGCTGAGGTTGGGGGGCGGTTGGGGGGGCGAAAGCCAAGAGGTCCTGAAGGATGCATTAACCCCGAGGGCAGGGACACCGCCGCGAGGTGGAGAGGAAGTCTTGATGGATCCGCGGTACTGAGAGCCACAAAAGCCCCCGCTTGCCCTCCCCCCCTTTTCTCACCTCTCTCTCATTCTTTCCCTCTCGTTGATTCTCTCTCTTTCTTTATCTCTCTCTCTCTCTTTTTCTCTCCCTCTGCCCCAGGACAAAAAAAAAGAAGAAGATAATAATGGGATCTATTCACTCCTGGCTACCTCTCCTGACCTCTCGAGAGTCGGTGGAGACAGAGCTCTTAACCGGGTTTTTTAAAGGGAGACTGATGCCCACCTGCGCGACCCTCTGGGCCTGGGTGTCTATGATCAGCAGGCGGTTCTGGAGAGGCTGGGCGGCGTAGACGTATCTGTCCCGGACGCTGACGGCCGCGGCCCAGGAGCAGCGGTGGGGAGCGTCTCCGTCGGCTTTGGGGCACATCTCCTCCTGGGGGGGGGGTGGGGGGGTGGGAGGAGGAGGAGGAGGGGTGGAAAGAACAGATAATTTAATCTCTGCAGGTTCCTGGGGTCTCAACAAAAGGACTCCCCTGCCCCTGGAACATCTCACAGTGCCCAGTAAAAGGGGGGGGGGGGGGGGGATGGGGGGGGGTAGAATTGCTGTTTAAGCTGGTATGTGGCTCAGTGGATTTCTATCGAACCCCGGTACGGATTGCAGAGACCGGAGAAACTCAAACTCCGTCTGCGAAAACAAGACGACTCCCCTCGTCTAAACTCCAGTTGTTTTTTTGCAAAGAGAGTCAACTTTTCTGGAACATCACTGACGCTGCGCTGCGGCAGAATATCGAGCAGCTCCTCCAAGCTAATGAAAACAGAACGACTTCGGCCGCATAACCGATCGTAAGTGCACACTTGTTACAGCCGGATGGAGAAATGTCTTAACAGAGCGATATTTCTTCCCTCAGTGTGTCCCTTGGGAATTTACTGATGTTTCATCCTATTTATTTAAGGTTTAGCTAGTTTATATTAAATTTTAAAAACACACACTGAAGATAAACGATGTAAACAAACACAAACTTTTTCAAAGGCTTTATACAAATATGTACAGTTTGTTATCGTTTTTGACAGCACATGGTTGTTTGTGGCTGATGGACACAAATGAGCAGATCAATCCTCCCTAGATTGATTTGCTAGAATAGTTCTATACTGTGAAAATAAAGAACTAGACTGCCTATTCCTCATTGTTTTTTAGATGTATTGCATTTCAACTTGAAAACATGACTAAAATATTCTGAGATAAATCATCTGTGCGAGCACATTTTACCCTGATAAAGTTCATTTGAACATCTTGCTGTGAACCATTTAATGCGAAACTTTGCAATAAGAGAAGAAATTGAATGCATTTTTAGAAAACTGGCAATTTACAAGAACAGCAAGAATCAAGAAAATAGAGGAACTGAGGTGTCAGGTCGTCGGTTAGCTTATTTACACTATAATGACCAAGTATCTGGACACCACTTAGCCTGGGCTGGGATTATTTTTCATGGTTTGGGTTAGGCCCCTTCAAGTTCCAGCAAAGGCAAATCTTAATGTTACAGCATGCAATCACATTCTAGACAATTCTGTGCTTCCCCAACAGTTTGGGGGAAGGTCCTATCCTGTTTCAGCATGGCAATGCCCCTGGGCACACAGCAAGGTCATTATAGGAATGGTTTGGCTCGAGAACAGTGTGGAAGAGCTTAACCAAGCCCTGACCTCAACCCCATCCAACACCTTCGGGATAAATTGGAAAGCAAACTGTGAGCCTAATCACCCAATCAGTGCCTGACCCCTTGCCCTGGAAACTAATCCCTGCATCAATGCTCCAACATCCAGTATAAAGCCTTCCCAGAAGAGTAGAGGTTGTTATAGCAGCAAAGGTTGACCCAACTCCATATTAATACCCATAATTTTGGATGGGATTACATTACATTACATTACAGGCATTTAGCAGACGCTCTTATCCAGAGCGACGTACAACAAGTGCATTAGTTCAAGGTGCAGAGGTGCAAAAGAAACACACTAGAGTGAAGTAAAGATCGTAGTGCCAGAAGTGACCACATAGATCAGGACTCCGACCCTGTAGAGTAACCTGTTCAGCAAACAAACAAACAATCCTGCCAAGTACAAACTAGCACTGAAATCACATTCGCCCAATCAGAATCAGGGATGTTGGATGTCAGGTGTCCACATACGCTCCATGGCCGAAAGTATCCTCCCATGTATCTACAGGGGGTGAAGACGTCGTCTCTGCACAGACGGGAAGCAGAGGAGGACTCACGTAGCTGGCCAGTATCCTCTCGGTTCGCTTGATGCGCCTCCGAATCTCGCACTCGCTGGGCTGCAGGATGGTGATCCCCTCGTCGGAGAAAACGTAGAACAGGTTCCCCACGCTCAGTCCTGCAAGGTGCGCACACAGCACGTCAGCGGCAGCCTTCAGCACGGGCACCATTTCAATAATAATAATAATAATAATAATAATAATAATAATAATAATAAATATTATTATTATAAAAATATTACAGCTCAAAACAAGTTATTATTTATCAACGCATGCTACATTGTGTGCTGCATAGGGGTGCATACAAGGGCAGGGAGTAGCAGAGGAGGTGCTGATGGAGTCGAAAAGCCCAAAGTGACACAGAAAACACGACCAGAGACATGAAGGGTGATGCTCGAGCGCCGGGGGTGGGGGGGGGGGGGGGGGGGGGGGGCTGATGGGAGGGGGGTTGGGGGGTAAAAGCCCAACAGAGGGCATCAGCTCCTGAACTCTCAGAGCCTTGGCCTTTATTAAATCAGCCTCTTTACTGTACAACTGCTCGCCCATAGTCCACAGAGGAATGGAAATAAGTAATAATCAAATGTGTCATATTGCTGATTGAGGCACAGGAGGATGATTTTTTTTTTAAATCATATTTTGATGCCATGATACAGAAACTATGAGAAAATGTTTTAAAATTCCATATGCTATGCATTCAATGAGTCTTATTCAAATCCTGGAAACATGCAGGTTAATCTGTCACAGAACATCTGGTGAAGGATCTGTAAGAGGCGCTGTACTGTAACAAAACCGTTTTCAGCTTTATGGTAATATACAGATAAAACATCTGTACTGCCTTGTGCTCTAGCTACAGCTGATACGCTACCTTTACTTCAGCCTGATCGAACAGTACACTTCCACAGAATTTGATCTACAAATGTCCTTCGTGTATAAAAATACACCTTTTTTTTTTTTTTAAAAAGAAAAAAAAAAAAGCTGAAAACACATTTTTGTGACAGCACTTGACCTTGAAAATACAGTAGAGGTTGCACCAAACGATAAGAATGCTGACAGAAAAAGCCGTTCAGGTCACACTGAAGAAACCAACGGGACTTTTCACAAGACATCAGCGACTAAACTGAGGTACTTGTTGTAATGAAAATGAACAGATGCTGAATCAACACGGAGGTGTTTTTTTAACCCTTTGAAGAGCAAACCATTTGGAATGTTTCTTTTTTTCCCCTTCAAAATTCCAAGTCAGTGTTCCAGAACTCTTTCACTGCTTTCAGTTACCGGCAGTGATTGTGACATCAGCATTAGAATGTTCAGTTAAGAACATGCTAACCACATATTTGCGATCGTACACTTCGAAGGGTTAAATGCAAGCAGACAAGCACAGACGTTCTCTACGACAAAAACACGTTATTCTAGTACCTTCCTCTCGCCACAGTATGTTAGCGACTGTAGCAATGGTGTGTCAGAAAGAAACGAAGGAAAGAAACAAAAGTCAATTTCAGGCATTAAAAAAAAAAAACAAAGAAACTGTGACTTAATGATAATACATCGCCAACAGTAATTATTTTCGCGCAGCCGGTGAAGAAGATACTGTACTGTCACAAGTCAAGTGTGAACAAAAATGCATTTTTAGCGCTTTGCCACGGCATTTCGTCGTCTGTCGCGGTAACAGAGTGTTCCTAATAACTGTCCGCGGTGAAAACAAATCACGTCAATTTTGGGGTTTTGGGCGCTTTCCCTTTTCACGACAGAGATACGGCACACCGGAATAAACATTTCACCGTTCCCTACAGGAGTGCACTTCACCTGAGAATGAAGGTGTGTTAATTTATCGCTTCGCCCGTAATGATGATGTCGAGTTTGGCACTGCCAAGACATGATAAGGGGTTTTCAATTTTTAAAAAAAGCTTGTCAAAGTCTCCACAGTGCCAGCCTTCCATCCATTCTCTCTCCCTGTAGTCAGGAGGGTTTAAGAAGAATAAACCACAGGGTTCAACAGGGTACTGAAAAGAAGTCTTGAATCTTGATTTGTAGATTTGAACATCCTGACATTTAACACACCTGATACAAGTACCCACTATTCCTAAACTAAGTGATTTTAATTATCACTTATTACACTTATCCAACTTTTAATTTCACCAGAGCTGACAGAAGAAGGTGTGACCGCGTAAACGCACGATGCAGACAGAGTCGGGCGGCGTTTTTACGCGCTTACGCGTCTTTTTGGCGGAGTCCTCCACGAACAGCGAGGAGATGTCCTCGTCCACGCCCACCTGGTTTTTGGCGATGCAGGTGTACGCCCCCGTGTCCTCGTAGCGCACGCTCCCGATGTGGAGCTCGCTGCCGTTCGCTGCGGAGGAATGAAGACAGTCGAACCGTTTCACAGATGAAATTAATTACAGCATCCGCAGAGAGGATTCTCCGGTTCTTCTTCCCGCCGTCATTATTTGATTATGCTTCACACTTCAACGCATAACACCTACAGAAGTTCACGCACGTCCCGCCCGCCCCGTACCCATTAACTCGCGTGTCTAACTACTCCGCTGTCAAGAGGATATCTGCAAATTATTATTGTAATCCCATTATCTCATCTTGCCTTTTAACATCTCCTTAAATAGACTGCAACTTAAATATTTTAAAAAACACTATTTCTCAACTTTTTCCTGTTACTGTCTTTGCTTCACCGATGAAATGCACTGACAGAAGTTAACAGATGTGATGCTCTTTCCAGTGAATGAACACTTCCAAGCGACTCTAGTCTCTGGTCTCCCTTCGGCTTCACTATCTTCTCTGACGTTTCCATGAAATAAAATGACATTACATTACAGGCATTTAGCAGACGCTCTTATCCAGAGCGACTTGCGTTGTATCCAATTATACAGTTGGATATATACTGGAGCGATGCAGGTTAAGTACCTTGCTCAAGGGTACAACGGCAACGGTGTCCTACTGGGGAATCGAACCTGTGACCTTTCGGTTACAAGACCAAAAATGTAAACAGTTGTGAAAAACCGGAACAGGTGTAAAAACCGACACCGAAAATAATTTAAATACTTCAGGTGCAGAGTTATGGCATGCTTAGTTCCACTGCGACTGCTGAGTAGAAAGAAAACTGAAAATAAAACGATGATTTTCATAAAATCTTAGCAACCGTCAGTGAGCTGATCCGGTCAAACTTCCCGATAATGGGAATCAGGTGACCATAAAACTAAAGATCATTTATTATTTAGAGATGGCATTCAATAATATCTGGTTCCTGCCAAGGTTTCTTCTGATCAGTCCCAACCAGTAAGTTTCTCCTTCACAGTAAGCCACCGTCACCCTAGGCTTGCTCTTGCACTGTGAAGTGTACTATGCCAAACGGTGGTGAAATGCACTGTACAAATTAATTTGACTTGATGTTATCAGTGTAACTCAAAGATTTCATAAGATTGGTTTCAATTTTTTTGTTGAGTGCAGCCAGAAGAAATATAATTCTCTTTAAACAAACATTTTTACTTTCTAAATCTGTCTCTGAGATTCTGCACAGGCTGTGTCCACGAAGAGGTCCACAGGGAGAGGCCAAAGCAATGAATTGATCCAGTGTTTTTTTTTTTGGATGCGTTTTTCTTTGCTTGGTTCCAAGAATCCTGAAAAACGAATGCTGCGTTTAGAAAGACAAACGATCTCGGCGAAACAAAAACCCTACGTGACGTGCGGTCCGTAACGCTTTTCTGTTTGGGAGTAAGTTATATGAAAATAACTCCGTAATTGAACAGCTTGGAGAGACGCAAGGCATGACAAACAAGTCACCATTAAAGTGTTTCTGCTGGTAAGGACAGACATAACTCTGACGGAGCGTTTAGCAATTCACACACCTCAGTTACTGGGGCCTTTTAGTGCTGTAAAGACAAGCGGTATCATTTTTCATAGCATTACTGTGATCCATAAAGTGAAGCAAAACACCACCAGCAATATCACCTCTGCTCTATGGCAGAAATTATATTTACACTTTTCAATTTGGCACTGAGCAGACGCTCTTATCCAGGGCAACTTTCAAAGCGGTGCATTAGTATTTCTATTAATGTCTCATTAAGCAACATGAAGACATTGTTTCATCCTACGAGACTGAAACGTGTTTCATATATTTCACTTATTGAGTGCTTTCAAATTATGAAACACAACGCCTTAGTGTAGCTTCAAAGAGAAGGATTTTTCCCCAGCAAGCCGTTTAGACGCTGCACAATCAAATATGCAAATAGAAAACATTGTAATAAATGAAGGCTCTATAGCTCTATACACAGAATGTCTCGAGCAACGAGTTTCTTACCATGCATAGGTTCCACAGTAGGCAATGTGGCCTTACTCTGACACACCTTTGCGAGTTCACCAACGCATCGTACTGCATGAGCGAAGTCAGTGGTAGCCGGTTTGCCAAACAGCACATACCGTACACCTCAAAATCACCTTTAGGACAGAAACTGTGTGATACTCTCTAACTGGAGCCTTATTCCTGATGTAAGAGTCAAATTTACATAGAAAGATTATTTGAACGGCTCCTGTGTGTTTATGTGCCAGGAAGACTAAACAAATCCAGAAAAGAGCTCAGAACCATACCGGATACTCTTCTGGATCTTTATGGATCATAAAATAAAACCGTGGCACAGATTTTGGACGATACGGTCGCTTTTGTGAGTGACCCAGAGTGTAACTGAGTTGATAAACAGCACAGCTGACCTCAAGCCAGTGGGAACTCTTCAAAGGCTGGAGCGTTAAAAGAAAGACAATAAGCTGGTCTGCCTTTGTGCACAAAGGGCTTGTCTCCTATGCAAAGCTCTCTTTCCCCTGAGTTAAACTCAACTGTTCCTTCTCTCTTTTCTGGGCCTTCCTTTGTGCTCTGATGAAACTACTTCTCACTGCACATAAAACCATAAGTGTCAAAAGAGAGTATGAAGAGCATTATTGGTGTCATAGTGTAATACTGATGCCCCAGTGCCATGATGGGGACACTACCGTGGGAGGTGATGTCTCTTGGGTAAGACATTAAAGTGAGGCTCTGGTTCAACATGTTTGTTAATAGATCCCTCCGACCCCCCCCCCCCCCATATGATGGTCGGATTCACACTATTAAATGGCTCCCTACATCTGGCTACCTAATAAAACCCCAACATCTGATTGGCTACCTAATAAAACCCCAACATCTGATTGGCTACTCTGTTCCTTGCACTATCCAAAGAAATTGGATCTCAGTCAACCTGCCTTGTTAAATAGAGGTAAAATGACGTCAGTTATAGAAGTCTTTTTCGAGATGGACACAAACTGTGAACTGTGTTTTTACAGAGTTAATTCAGCTCTAACAGAGTGCACATGAGTTCAGTAGGGGCCAGAGTAGGACCATATGTACTCTGTAAGTGTACCATAAGTAGGACTATATGTACTCTGTAAGTGTTGATTTCGCACTGTACATTTTAACTGCGTATCTTGTGAGGTTTACCGTTTCAGTTAGTGTGTGACATGCATATGAAGTTTGGAAAATGCCTTACTTTAATATTGTGTCTAATATTGTGTATATTTAAGGACATTTTCCTGCCTTGTATGTACGCAAAGCAAAAAAAAAAAAAAAGAATAAATAGAAAGCATTTTTAAATGCACCACAGTACATGCTATTTTTAATCACAGCATAACAACAGGGCACAGTTATAATGACTGATAATTATTCACCGAAGGAATACTAAGATTTCCCCCTCGTGTTAGTTTGAATCGGAATAACAATCAGATTTATAATTTTAGTCCTGCTTGAATTCAGTACCCGTGCAAAATATCACAGGCACAGGCACCCTTTTCAAAATAAACAGACACTGCACATGCAGATTTCAGAAGTAAACTGTATGTAGACGCTGCGTTTTCAGAAACGCAAATATAAGCGAGGTTCGATACGAGGAAGCCACAACGCTTCACAGCCCCTCCAGAGCTCGGATGCTTTAATGAAAAAAAAAAACGAATCCGCAAAATAAAAACGAGCGCCTGGATGTTAAAGTATTTATTTATTTATTTTTTAAACTCTCGTGAAATATGAATGAACGATACCAAAGGAAGCCACATGAAACTAGCGCTGATCGTTCTGTAGCTCCTGGGAAAGAGAGTAGAACAGCCACTGCCGTAACGCCTGATACATACACGCACATCCAGGGCAGCTTTTTTGTCACACGCGTACGACGCCCCATCCTCGGAGAGAAGGAAATAAATAGTGTCACGTTACAGTTAGTGCAATCCTGGCAGAAAAACAGCTCTAATTAAACACCCCCAGACGCGGCGCGTATCCACCGCCCGCTGCATCGCATCGCGGCCTGCCCACGCGGGACAGTAAACTGTAGCTAAAAGTGAAGCGCTAGTTTGTCTTAATGCGCGGTAATCAGCAGGTTTCGCACGCTCCAACTGCTGCTTTCGGAAAAATTAATAGAGCGATGAAAGACTACGGTCTGTTAGGTCAGGGAATTATCACAGTTTTTATAATAATAATACTAATACTAATAATAATTATAATAATAATAATGTATTTATTTGTGTTGCATGTGTTGCAATGATGCGAAGCACAACTTTCCCTACCTTCAGCCCTTCAGTGTAAAGATCAGACATAATGAGCCATGGGAAAATTATCAGACGCCACGTAGATGGTGGAGGGGGCCTTTCGAGCACCCCCAACCCTCCCCACACCCCCCACCCCCGGTACTTGCCCCCCTCCCCCCTCCCCCCCTTTCAGCAAATAGAAATTTTAAAAATCATTTGGACTCGATTGCGAGACCTTTTTACACGCAGCACTCAACAGGAACTCCGCTGATCCTCCCCCAGCAGGACTTCTGAGGCTCATAACAGCCCATTACTGCAGGTAATGAGCCACACGTAGCCAATAAACTGTCTCCTAATGAGGGTGACGCCATAAACGGGCTACAGAATACACTCTCTTATACTGAGATCCCGCTTTGGATCATCACATGGCTGGTTGCAGTATATGCAACTTCCAGCTGATACTTTTTTTGGGGGGGGGGGGGGCATGTTTAATAGTCTTCTAAATAGCTGGGTCACCATTGGCCAGATTCAATACTGAGGCAAATCATAACCACAATATTAAGATTCCCAAAATGAGGCATTCACAGCACCTTCCTGAGGGAATCTCACCTGGAAACCTGTCTCACCTCTCAGAGCTGATTATACACACAGGAGCCTGTCTCACCTCTCAGAGCTGATTATACACACAGCAGCCTGTCTCTCAGAACTGATTATACACACAGGAGCCTGTCTCACCTCTCAGAGCTGATTATACACACAGCAGCCTGTCTCACCTCTCAGAGCTGATTATACACACAGGAGCCTGTCTCACCTCTCAGAGCTGATTATACACACAGCAGCCTGTCTCACCTCTCAGAGCTGATTATACACACAGGAGCCTGTCTCACCTCTCAGAGCTGATTATACACACAGCAGCCTGTCTCTCAGAGCTGATTATACACACAGCAGCCTGTCTCTCAGAGCTGATTATACACACAGCAGCCTGTCTCACCTCTCAGAGCTGATTATACACACAGCAGCCTGTCTCACCTCTCAGAGCTGATTATACACACAGCAGCCTGTCTCACCTCTCAGAGCTGATTATACACACAGGAGCCTGTCTCACCTCTCAGAGCTGATTATACACACAGCAGCCTGTCTCACCTCTCAGACTGAGCTGCTTGGATCCTCTGGGCTGCAGGTCCATGCCGTTCTTCAGCCAGAGGATTCTGGGACTGGGGATGCCGTCGGCGTAGCAGTGCAGGCTGGCGGCTACTCCGGGCTCCTGCGCCTGAGTCTCGGGGTACACCAGGATCACTGGGGGTACTGGGGGCGCAGAGTGGGGAGGGGGGGGGTGGGTTAGACAGCCACTGGACTCACCAGGTAATAATGCACTTCTATTTACAGCAGGGGTGTCTGCTCCTATCCTAAAAGGGCCGGAGTGGGTGCAGGTTTTTGTTTTATCCCAGCACTACGACACCTGATTCAACTGATTAACTAATCATGGCCTTCGGTCAAGACCTCGATAAGTAGAATCAGGTCTCTTAGTGATGGTCTAAAACGAAAACCTGTACCAACACCGGCCCTTTTCGGATAAGATTGAACACCCCTGATTTACAGAGTGTCCGTTATTATGACAATATCCGATTTATGCCACTGAGTGAACACTGAGTTCAACAACGGATCAGCAGAGTGGGAAAGATCGATTCAGAAATGAACGCAAAGACAGGACCCAGTCCTCTAATCTACTGATGGAGAACTTTGTGCTGCAACACAGATCGGTTATTTACTGGTAAATGCACGTTCACTGTAAGTTAAAATCTTACGGTCTGCGGAAGTTTTACAAGACAATCGGATTACCGCCACTGAAACCGTTTCCCTCACACAGATCCTCACCGTCTATTCATCACTGCCGTGTCATTTTTCGGTTAGCGCAGATCGGGGCTAACGAAAGGCAGCAATCACACCCTATCGTCCCGGTTAATTGGAAGTAATTTTTCAGCTTTCCCATAGCATTTACGTATCTGTCGGAGATCTACACAAAGCTGTGAAATTGGATTGCTGCCGTCGGGTTTACGTGTGCACCGCTCGAGAGGGAGAAAGGCTGGTTCTGTGGGCGCACGTCTTTACAGCCGAAGCCCAGCGCAAATTATTAAAAAGCACGCGTGCGTTGCTAATCGCTGGAAGACATCCTTTTGTTTTCTGTGCCTCTAGCTATTTCAGGCAGTCCACATCCTTGTCTGGAAAAAACAATTAATTGAATATAACTGCAGCCCAGTCAAAAAGATTTGTTTCCAGCCTTACCAATCAAACGTTGGCATGTATGACGGACGGTATTATACGGACTGTACGTCAAATTGAACAGACTACACGCATATTAGAGAAACGTCACGATGATTATGAAGGATTTGGCATGGTTCGCAACGAATTGCCTGAGATACTTACACTGATTCACCACCATCAAATATTATAATTCTCATTGAATATTATCCATTGCGTTCATGCGCAGTACCATACATTAGCTCTAGAAATCATACAATACAGCAGGAAAATAGATTTTTTTGATGTTGGAAATTGATGCACTGGATGATGCCGGACTTCGCTATATTGATGAGACGAGCGAAATTGCAGTGTGCTGCAAACCTGACTGCGATATTCCACAGTGACCCAGTGACACGCAGTGACATCATCAAATCAACACAGAATGCCATGTATGTCATTACTAACCATACACCTGGAATAAATATGCACACCTGTGCAAACCTGCATAATATTCCACAGTGACACGCAGTGACATCATCAAATCAACACAGAATGCCATGTATGTCATTACTAACCATACACCTAGAATAAATATGCACACCTGTGCAAACCTGCCGAATATTCCACAGTGACACGCAGTGACATCATCAAATCATCACGTAATGACAAGTATGTCATTACTAACCATACACCTGGAATAAATATGCACACCTGCAAAATATTCCACAGTGGCACGCAGTGACATCATCAAATCAACACGGAATGCCATGTATGTCATTACTAACCATTCACCTGGAGCACATGGGTTTGCTGGAGCTCTTCGTACCCGTAGGCGTGGCAGCTGTAATTCCCCATGTGAATGGTCGTCACCTTGGTGATGTAGAGCGAGCCGTCGTCACCGAAGTCCTAATCGAAGAAACAAGGGAGACAAAACAGCAGGGGGCGTCCCACAGACCCGTCAATCAGTAAGTTTTCCACCCCCCCCCCCCCAACTCCCCCCTCCCGGGCAAACCCGCAGGACGGGTCGAGAGCCCACAACAGTCTGATAAATAGGAAGGGTTAAAAATAAAAAAGGTGCTTTAGCCTGATTGACGGAGTCAGTGGCTGTTTTGTTTTTTTTTCGTTTTTCGAGGAATGCGCAACTCGCCTGAGGGGTTTTAAGCCGCGACACTTTTTAAAAAAGGATTGAGAAAACGAGATTTGGAGAGAGAGTGGGGCGGGATCGTGGGCAGGTGTGTGTGTGTGTGTGTGTGTGTGTGTGTGCGTGAGTCGCCTCGGCTACGAGGACCTCTTGTGCCGTTAGAACTCCGGGAGAGACCACGCCCACATCGCCTGCCGGGTCGCGGGAGTAGCGCTAAAAGTCTAAAGAATGGCGGACAGCAGTGTTTCAGGAGCTGGGGTCCTGCTTTGTTTTGAGCCACTGGATGCTGGAATGACAGTTGAGGAATTAGCTCCATGGTAACAGACGAAGCGCATTGAAATTTCACATTAAAGGAGATCCAGCGAGGAAATAATTTCCACAGTCACAATATACCAGTTGTATATTTATGAAAAAAGATAAATTCACACTGCATAAACATATTAAATATTTAGATGAGCATTTCAAAAACACTACGGGAACTGGCGAAGAGAAATAACAATTTTGTTAAACTGTACTTAGATTTTACGATATAGCAATTATATCCTAAAAAATATAATTACTTATTACAGTTTAAGAGTAGGGTGCCATTAAAATGTATTTGTTTACAATAAAATTAGAACTACAAGGCTGCGGTCCAGGGCATTTTCCCAAAACATTTTAATTGTTCCTGGCCCTGGGTTCTAAACAAAAAAATCTCTAATGAAGAATATTAATTGTTGTGGTTTAAGCAGAACAATAATTCCTAGGTGTTTGAAGAGTAGCTTAATGAGCATCATGCATGAAGTGCACATGGCATGTTCTGTCAGGAAACTCCTGCTGCAGCCAACCATTGGCTGGCCTCAGTAACCACTTGTTCTCGCACTCAACCAATGACGTACAGACGTCACTGCATGGTCTCGTACTCAACCAATCACAGGCACGAATCACTAATGGGGCACCTTTTTAAACCCCTCTCCTGTGCTGCTCTTTGTATGCTGCTGATGCTCTAAGAATTTCTGCTCACCCTCCCCCACCCCAGCTTACACTAGCTCTATGGATCAGCTTCTATGTACTTGGGGGGGGGGGGGGGGGCGGTTGGCATCTCTCCTGTTCGTTAGGACAGATGTATCGTCCTCTCTGTTTGATACGTTAGCGTACGCTGTCATGCGCACAAGGAGGACCTAAAGCAGCGCCAAACCAAAATGATTGCATTGCATATTCATTAAACTATTTAATCTGAATACGTGAGCTATCCCGACTGAACCGCTTTTCTCTCGCGGCCTCAAATTGAGCGAGTCAAAGGGACGTCTGACATATAAATTAAAATAAGTGTCAGATACAGCTTTTTTAAAATATGAAACCAGGGGCCATGCATTATTCAATCACTCATGAATTATGTAATCCTGATATTCAAGATTTTAATCTCTTGTTTTAGTCGCGCGTGTAGTCGACAATACACAAGTGTAGTGTAGTGCGGTGGCAGGTGAGTGTAATGAGCCATAAGTGCGTTCCGTTGGGTGTCCCTGAAGTACTGCCTTCTTCCTGACTGCCAGGAGGAACAAACAGTGCAGCTCAGTTTTTTATTTTTTGGGGGGGGGGGGGGGGGGGGGGGGAGTATTCACTGTGTGAAATGTTGTGCATTAGGCGGAGCGATCTTGTTCTCTGGGAAAATTGCAGTCGGCGAAATAGCCCTGATGATTCCGAACACTGCAATTTTACGTTCTGGAAACATAAAGTGCAGGAGGAGCTCTGTAGTCTCACTGGCCAGAATTTCTATTACAACCAAAATGCATGTTTTCAATAAGACAAACTGACTGTTTTTTGAAAATAAACATTCAGAACGCCGGTCTACCCCTTCTGCTTAAACGCGGCTCGCGCGGGAAAAACGGTGCTATTAAAATTTCCGAGGAAATAAAATTAACGTCTCCCGGGAGTGATTTTCCTTCTGTTTGTACTCCTATAAACCTATTTGTTCGCTGTGTGCTGTCATTTCCTGGGCCGAGTTGACACCAATTAACGAGGCCGTTCGTTAAGGTGCAATTAAGGGAGCTTTAATCATTTGGCCAATGAGCAGGACCCCACTCTGCTGGCACTGCAGGTGAGTTAAATACGAGTTTACTGTACCGCTCATTAACCACGTCAATCCAGCAGCACCGCTCAGAGATATATTCTGCTTTTTATTGTCGTTTTGTTTTATTTTGGGTTTAAAAAAAAAAAAAAGTGCCTGCGCTCCTGAAATCAGTAGAGCTTCTGGCACAGTTCCTGAGCCCCCAAAATCATCATGTTATCGCCAATTATCACAAATGACTACAAATCAAAGAAAATAAAAGCAGATGGTGAATTAGCAACGGGGGAGGGGAAAAAGTAAAAATATACACTTGCAAAAAAACATATGAAGCTTATTAAATTTTCAATGAAGCATCATCTCAAAATATCGATCACAATACACGGAAGGGAATAAAAAACCAATTTCCATTGGGGGGGGGGGGGTAGAGGTGGGGGGGAAAAAAGAGAAAGATAAACAAATGCGAGGTGCTGATAAAGCCTTACGTTGATGTCCTCCAGGTCCAGGAAGTTGAGCACAATTCCGTTCCGCCTCCAGATGATTGGCGGCCGCAGCGTTCCCTGGATACCGCAGGACAGCACCGTGCTGAGGCCCACGGTTACCGTGGAGACGCTCACCCTCTTCTCTTCCGGAAGGCTGAGCTGTATGACCTCTGTGGGAGCGGAGCGACAAAGGTCAAATTCTCACAGACCCACACGCCACACATCTCTCACAGTTCATAGCAAAAAAAAATAAAAAAAATAAAAAAAATTTGCAATTCTGAGAGAGAGAGAGGGGGGAAATATTTGAAGGGAAACGTAGTCTTTCTAAAGATAAATCCTCTTCAGAGGGAGATTTACATTCACAGGGATAATTTTCCAATTTGTTTCACCTGTCAGGAAAACCAACTCCACTGTTTGCCAGTATCCCCTGGGCTATGTATATGAGATGGGGAAAAGGATCAGGAGAAGATAGATGGCTCGTATTAAGGCTAAAAATATGTCTGAGTGACCCCCGGGTCAGTATAGGTAGGGGTCTCTTTAGAAAGCGCATAAGTAGTTCAATAAATAATGATCCACAACACGCGATAAAAAATTTAGACAGAGCCGCTGGAGCGTGATCACCAGGCGGGTTTTCTGGGCACACGCAGAAAGGAATTTGATGGAGGTGGCTAGTCCTGGCGCTCCGTGAGCCATACAATCTAAATGCACAGCGATCTCCATCAGATTCAAACCACCCACCATAGCCTTCTGCTATCGAACGTTCCCCATAATTCATACAGCACGATTCGATTTTTCACGCACACGGTGTATGACCAGGAGGTAAGGCCATTCATCAGAGTACTAAACAGTGTTTTCAGGAAAAGGTTTTATTATTTCCACCAATTTGATTTTAGTCACTGACAATTATCATACAATACAGATAAATTAGTAATATAATAAGTATAAACACTTTACAAATATGTAAACTGTTTGGAGAAAAAAAAATTACCAGCTGGGAATTGCTTAAGTAAAGATCCAGTTGTATATATGGACTGTGTGTAAAGATTTATCCAATGTAAGTTGCTTTGGACTAGGAATAAATGCATAAAGATAAATGTAACACACAAACAATACGCAAATTCACATTTAATAAAAAGCATTAGACTAAGCTAATTTACATTCTTTTGACCTATCAAGGGAAATCAGAGAAAAAAAGAATAAAGGCTCATATATTTAATACAAATAGTTATATTTTCGTGTCAATCAATACACAGCGCAGTCATAACTTTTTTACTCGGGCTTAATATTGAGAACATTAAAAGAAATTCAAGGGAAAAATATGCCAAAAACAAGACATTGTTAGTGCATTTCACATGGGAAAAAAGCTATTTAAAATCTTTATATTAAAGCTAATGAAAATAACCACTCAATACTGACAGCAGCACTACGGTCAATAACATTTATTATACATGTTTTGCTTCAGCGCCACACCTCTGCTGCACGTGCTCCGTGATTGGCCAAACAAGTCCGCACGTGCTCCGTGATTGGCCAAACAAGTCCGCACGTGCTCCGTGATTGGCCAAACAAGTCCGCACGTGCTCCGTGATTGGACAAACGAGTCAGCACGTGCTCCGTGATTGGCTAAACAAGTCCGCACGTGCTCCGTGATTGGTCAAACAAGTCCGCACGTGCTCCGTGATTGGACAAACGAGTCTACACTTGCCCTAAACAAGTCCAAATAATGCGCCGACGCAAATACCCCCCCCACCCCACCCCCTCACCCCCTCGCGGCGTCTCTTTAGCACGCTATCCACAAGGTTCCCGTTCAGTGGGGGGCAGGTATTTGTTCTGCCCTCATGAGGGGCAGTAATTGGTGGAGCGGGGCAGTGCTAAACGGAGCCGACTGCTCCGGGGTAGAACGCATCGATCCTGCGCTCCCAGGGGGGTGTGTTTTGCACTAGAGCCGAGCTTCCGTTCGCACGCCTGCTTCGCCCGTTTAGAGCGGACGCAAAAAAAGCCCCCCGATTCTCCACTGGCGCCAGTCATCTCCTGAGAGAGTCAGACATTAGAGACCGCGCGATAAAGCTCCACACCTCAGTCCTCTCCCCGGGCGTATGTACAGAGTCTTTCTGACTCTGACCAATCAGCTTTTGGGAACAGGACTTGTCCTTCAACAATGACCCGACACCCTCCGGAGTAGCGTCTATTATATTTTTTTTGTTTCGTCGCGAGGTGTGACGGCGACAGAGCCAGAGCTCTTGGAAGCTGCTGAATGCGCACCGCGGAACTGCCCGCCAAACTTGCGGGAAAGATGAAAGGCCTGCAGGTAACACCTTGATGTGTGCCGGCCAGGAGAACATATGCCCAACTCTACACCTGGACGGCACAAGCACACGGGCCCGAAAATGCTGCTTAAAGGTAGCCCTTTCGAATGGTGAGAATCTGTCATTTGTTATTGAGATTTCAACAGAATTTCAGAAACAAAAAAAAATGATCTGAAAATAGAATACTCAATAAAAAAATACTTCAATAAGACCAGATATATTGTATACCTGAAGTATTGTTTTCTTCTTTTTCTTTAAATCTAGCACAAATGTTTTCAATCCACAGACACCTACGTGTGGTGCTGAATATAAAATCTAAAATCCTCTTGTGGTTGTCTGCAGAAACTCCTCTTCAGGAATGATAAATGGTAAATGGACTGCATTTATATAGCGCTTTTATCCAAAGCGCTTTACAACTGATGCCTCTCATTCACCCATTCACCCACACACCCACACACTCCCACACCAACAGTGAAAGGCTGGCACGCAAGGTACCAATCAGCTCGCTGGGAGCAATTAGGGGTTAGGTGTCTCGCTCAGGGACACTTTGACACGCCCAGGGCGGGGGATCGAACCTGCAACCCTCCGACTGCCAGACAACCGCTCTTACCTCCTGAGCTATGCTGGAATAGATGCGTGAGCATGGTTTATTCAGCCCATACTGTACACTCTCTCCAGCCACGGGTCACATGACATTAACAAGCCTATGACACTTCCCCTATTTCCATCCTTATTTTTATTCTGGCCAACAGCACTTTTTTTTCTCAAATTCATCTTTTTTTTTCCCGCCCAGCAGGGAAACTCTAATCTTAGCGTCAGCGGCAGTCTCTCACCCCCCCCACGCGGGGTAAAACCGGCGTTCGCTGTGCGGAGAATCACGTTCATTATTTCACGTCCGAAAAATCTGACGCGGGATCAACCCCCCTTTTTCGTCGTCCCGCGTTCGGAGGGTGCCGTCGCTGATTGATGTCGCTGCGCCGAGCGTACGGGACTCACGTCGCTTGGCCCTCACCCGCGAAACAAGCTGTTCCCCCCCCCCCCTGTTGGGGAAGAGGGATCGCGCGACTCTGCCAGACAAATTACACGTCCGCTGGGCATACACGGCGCGGCCTGCCGGATCAGACGCCATGACAGCATCTCCTTAATGACTTAACGCGCTTTCTCCAGAAATAGCCGGGTTTGTGTGTGTGTGTGTGTGTGTGTGTGTGTGTGTGTTGTGTGTAAATGACTTTCCCCGGGTTTTTTCCCTAAACTATCGATTCCTTCTTGAAGCGGCAGAGCCCCACGGAGATGGCCGCGGAGAGAGATATTTATGCTTCGGCCTCCAAAAAAAGACGGAGGTGACGCACGGACGGACGGACGGACGAGCCGGCCTAGGAGGGGTGGTCTGACGCGGGCCTTCGATCCACGGCGCGGACCGCGAGCCTCGACTCTTCCTCCGTTACCCAGCCGCGCACCGCTTAAACAAGCCGTCCCCCTCAAGCAACAACAAACAACAAAATAATAACTTAAAATAAACATACATAAGAGAAAGGTGGGATACAGGCGGCCACAGAGACAGGAGGGAGGCGCAGGAGGAGAATTTGCCTGAAATTCAGGGCCCCCCACCCCCCCACCCCCGTCCTGCTCTCTCTCTCCCCAGTCCTTCTCTCTCTCTCTCCTCCACCCCGCTCTCTCTCCCTCATCCCGCTCTCTCTCTCCTCTGCCCTGCTCTCTCTCTCCCTCATCCTGCTCTCTCTCTCCTCTGCCCCGCTCTCTCTCTCCCCAGTCCTTCTCTCTCTCTCTCTCTCTCTCTCTCTCTCTCTGATGCTAATGGCCCTGATGAAGTTTTCACGTTCGAGGCTCAGCTGCTCTGACACTTCGCATTAGAGGGATTGGCAGAGAAGCGCTTGATCTGGAAGTGTGGGGAGGGCCACAGGGATTGCACTCTCTCTCTCTCGCTCCCTCCTTCCTTCCTTCCCTCTCTCTCTCACTCACTCACTCACTCCCTCCCCCTCTCTCGCTCTCTCCTTCCTTCCCTCTCTCTCACTCACTCTCTCCCTCCCTCCTTCCCTCTCTTTCACTCACTCCATCCTCCCTCTCTCTCCCTCCCTCCCTCCCTCTCTCTTTCACTCACTCCATCCTCCCTCTCTCTCTCTCTCTCCCTCCCTCCCTACTTCCCTCTCTCTTTTACTGACTCACTCCCCCCCTCCTTCCCTCTCTCTCTCCCTCCCTCCCTTACTACCTCCTTCCCTTTTTTCATCCTTCCTTCATCCTCTCTCTCCCTCTCTCCTTCCCTTCCTTCCTCCTTCCCTCTCATCCCCCCTTCCTTCCAGCTTACCTCCTCTCTCTCTCTCTCTCTCTCTCTCTCTCACTCACCCTCTCTTCTTCTCCTCCTCCCTCCATTATTTCCCCAGGTCTCCAGGCGGCAGCAGCAGCAGTAGCCCCATCCAAACAGATTTGCGGCGCTAAGCTACGCACTCAGAGTAGGCCCTGATGGGGAGGGGGGGGGGGTTCTGGCTGGAATCGACTCGGGGGCCTCCAGCATTGCTAAGACCTCCTCCAGGGGACGAGGCTATTGTGGCTCCAATAAAAGAGATAAACGCTCGGCTTACCAGAGATTAGAGGATCCGGAAGCTCGCTGAGCTGTCCATTGTGTATTCAGGTATGCAACGTACAAGTGAGAATTTAACGTGTACATGAAATCCCTGTCATTCAATTATTTTTTTAACAATAATTAGTAAGAACTGCCTCCAGTGATCTTTCGATGACATAAAAACAAGCACTGACCCTAGTCTTTACCCGTAAGGCACTGAGAGTTTGTCCCATCTCAGGGTTTCTCAAGGAAATAACCAAAGCGTTAAATCAACTCAAGAGTTATACTACCACCATAAATGTTACTGTGCATAAACCCTTTTTGCCCCCCCCCCCCCCCCCTTCAAACTTCAAAGATTTTATGAAATCTGCATTAACATGCGTTGTGTGTTTAATACAGTCACTGCGTGTAATGTTTTAGGACTTTTAAGGATTAACCGTCATAGGAAGGATTCGCCTTACGGAGTTTCGAGCACGCTTAGATGTGTGTCTTCGAGGTGACAAAATGTCTGAATAAGTCAAATTTGATGAGAAATGAGAAGATGAAGAAAGGGCTAAAAGTGGCTTGTACAAATGTATGAAAATGGGTAGCATTACTCTGGAAGATGGCTAATTTCATTTGTGTGAAACATGTTGGATTGAAAGTTTAAATAAAGTTCAAAAATGTGTGTGTTTAGGTATACCTTGGCAGCATTTATGTCAATAACTTTTAACTTTTTAACACTGAAAACATTTTTGTTGAGACACACACATCAGTTAGATTTAGATACACGTTCCCAGAGAGATCGCGGCTAACTGCTATCAGGTTTTGGTAGCGTGCTGCCTCATTGGACTGACCTGACTATGCTAATCTGGTAGCGGACGCTAACGAGGAAGTCTTCAGAGACGGTTATTAAGAACCGGCGGGCGGATCTGATTTCCACTCCACAGGGCTGAACACTGGACGGAGTGTAGCACAGTGGGTAAGGAACTGGGCTTGTAACCGAAAGGTTGCAGGTTCGATTCCCGGGTAAGGACCCTGCCGTTGTACCCTTGAGCAAGGTACTTTACCTGCACTGCTTCAGTATATATCCAGCTGTATAAATGGATACAATGTAAAATGCTATGTAAAAAGTTGTGTAAGTCGCTCTGGATAAGAGCGTCTGCTAAATGCCTGTAATGTAATAATGTAATGTAATGTAATGAACAAAAGGCAGCGGAGGGCGCGGGAACTCTGTTCCTGAAACGGGCATTAATATTTGACTGGAAAGCGACAGCCCTGCTTGCTGTGGGGGTGGGGGTGGGGTTGGGGGTGGGGGGGGGGTGGGGGTGGGGGGGGTGGGGGTCGAGCCCAACCCTGACACCGCTGTGGCAGCGCGCTACACAGACTCGCCCTCGCCACTTCGTTCTGATGGTCTAATTAGCCTGTTAGCGCCGTTCCACGGGCTGCATGTCACACACCGTATTTCACAGCGCCTCTTCCTTCACAGAATCACTGCTGCAGTATGAACAAACGGGCCTCTTGGGCACCAAACACAAAAGCTCCAAGACTGAATACACCCACTATTATTTTTTGGTAAGTTTTTTTGAGGGTATTAGTTCCTTCTAAAAAAAAAAATTCCCCCCCCACCCCCCGCCCACGCCCCTGCCCCGCCCCGCCCCGCCCCCCCCCAACCCCCACCCCCAGGAACGCATGCTGCAGCATGCATTGTTGGTACAGGAGAGCACAGAGAAGCATGGAGCTTAGCCATACACACAAAAAACGCGTCTTAAGAGATACAGATACCAGACCATGGAGACCATCAACACACACGACCAGCACCTTAGCGGATATCAGACTGAGGAGCTTATCCATATATATATGGCATCTCAACACATTTTAGATCTTTCAGCTTATCCATACACAAGAACAGTGTATTAACAGATATCCGACCATGGAGCTTATCCATACGCAAGAACAGTGTATTAACAGATATCCAACCATGGAGCTTATCCATACGCAAGAACAGCGTCTTAATAGATATCAGACCTTGGAGCTTATCCATACACAAGAACAGCATCTCAACAGATATCCAACCATGGAGCTTATCCATACGCAAGAACAGCGTCTTAATAGATATCAGACCGTGGAGCTTATCCATACACAAGAACAAAGTCTTACTAGATATCAGACCTTGGAGCTTATCCATACACAAGAACAGCGTCTTAATAGATATCAGACCATGGAGCTTATCCATACGCAAGAATAGTGTCTTAACAGAACGAGCCACCCCAGTCACACCTGCTTGGTTTGCAAAGGCATTTAAATTGCAACAAGTAACTACTGGTACAAAGTTAAACAACATTTGTTTTCCATAATCGAACAAATCATACGTCGAGCACACAAGAAATGCTTCTACATTACAAGTAAAAAAAAAATTAAAAAAAACATCAGCAGTTGAAAGGTGATACTTTCTAAAAACAGGCAAGCTTGTTAAAACACAGATTCACGCTAATTGGCAGTTGGAGCACTCTCTAATTCAGTCTCTATTTCAAGCGAAGTGATTACTGGCTCGGGCTGCCGCCATTCCTCCGATCACGCTAACCGCCACCAGTCGACAAACAGTTTCCTTTGCACCTGAGATTATAAATCAAAGAACGCCTTTTCAAAAGCGCCATCGGAATACAATACAGAGAGAGAGAGGGAGGGGGGGGAGAGGGAGAGGGAGAGAGACAGAGAGACAGAGAGAGCGAACGAGAGAGAGGGGGGGGGGGAAAAAACAATCGGTGGAAAGTAGGGTCATTATCGTCAGGTACATTTTTGGAGGCGTCAGTCAGCCAGAGTAGCCGTTAATTCAGGGAGGGAAGGTGAGGATGAGCAATCAGTAGCCCCCCCCCCCCCCCCCCCCCCCCGACACCCCCCCCCCTTTCATTAATCACACTGAATTCAGTCCCTTAATCGCTTCCTCAGGTAGATCTGAGCCGGGCTCTCTCTCCTTCAGCGCACTTATCAGCCTATTTGTAACAAAAGGGGACCACAGGAATATGTTCGGGGGGTTGGGGGTGCAGGGGGCTGGGGGGTGGTGGGGGTTGCTTAACAAGCTGAAAGAAAAGGCTGGTTAGAATTCTGTACCTCGGGCAAAAAAGAGAGAGAGAAAGAGAAAGCGAGAGGGAAATGTCAGGAGACTTCGACTGTTCTGCGGAAAACGAAAAACTTTTAAAGGTGACACATCGGATCAAATCAATCCATACGTCACCTTTGACCAGAATGATCAGGCTCTTTTAAAAAAAAAAAAAAAGATTTATATCCATACATACTGTATATTCATATTTTTCTGCTTGAAAGACCCCCTCTCTCATCACATTATAGAGTTGGAATTCTGTACTTGACAGGGCTATTCTTGCGAGTGCATAAGGAGTCACAGGAGACATAAACCACATGACCACCAGCACATGCAGCGATGCAGTATCCCCACCATTCCCTTAATAATGTAAAAGATATATAAAAAGGGAGCCAACTCTTTAAGTATTTTTTGTAAATATGGCTTGATGACAAAATGATAAAGACAAAGAAAATGAAATAGAAAAGTGAAATAAGTTCTAGATTTTCAGTTATTAGGCACAATGAGCATCAACCTGTCAATGCACATCAACTCCCCAAATGCACTTCAACCCTCAAATGCACATCAATCCACCAAAACACTTCAACCTGCCAATGCACACCAACCCCTTTCCTCCAGGAGCAATCACATGCTCCACATAAATAAATAAAAAAACCAAAAAAACCAGTGTGTACGCCCGGACATCTTTTCCATATGCTCGCACGTATGAAAATATTAATTATTCTGCCCTCTTGTCCTCTTCTTCTATTCCAGAAATTGCCAACACAATGCAGAGAACGGCTGCTTGGTATTCGTCATGCAACGCATGCCAGTAATAAGCATGTGTGGCCAGGTACCGATGCCAGCTGTTCCCCAGGAACGAAGAAAGAACGGTCACGTTAAACAAAGAGCAATTTCCAGAGGAAACGAATTACTCTTCAAAGCTGCAGTATTTAAGACTACGTGAGTAATGCCTACTCAGCGTATTTCTGGTTCAGGATTTTCTGGCCATTTTAGCTTCTTCCTGCTGAACAGGTGCATACAGAAGAAAGCTTTTATAGCGTCAGAGGAGAAGACGTAGGGGCTGATGTACTAAAAACCTTTAGCTCGTGCAAAAACTGTTAGCGCATGCAAAACTAATAACAAAACCAGCGACTGGTGCAATCCAATCACTAGCCGTGTTTAAAACTGGAATATAACATGTTTAGGTAATATTCAAATAAATGCTAGTAATATGTCTATGCATGCCGATTCAAGACAGAAAAACATGTTCATATTAATACATTTACATATTAAATCATATTCGTATTAACATAACAAATTCACATACTGAACCATATTAAATGTACATGGTAGAGGGCTAGACGGGTTGCTGGGTTTTCTTCTTAGTGTTAAAAAATCAATAAAAATAATTTGATGGTAAATGGACCGAATTTATATAGCGCTTTTATCCAAAGCGCTTTACAATTGATGCCTCTCATTCACCAGAGCAGTTAGGTGTCTTGGTCAAGGACACTTCTACACGCCCAGAGCGGGGTTTGAACCGGCAACCCTCCGACTGCCAGACAATCGGTCTTACCTCCTGAGCTATGTCGCCCCATTTAAACAAGGGGCGACATAGGAAACAAGGAAAATGGCAAAGAAGAATGATCGTCTCTTAGAAAGTTCTCGTCTCTTACTTTGTTGCCTAATGGCATTAAGCACACATATGCAGATATTCATCATCCAGGTGAGTAAGCAGTATAGAGGTCCTCAGTTTTCAGGCCTAAACATTACATTACAGGCATTTAGCAGATGCTCTTATCCAGAGCAACTTACACAACTTTTAAAATAGCATTTACACTGCATCCATTTATACAGCTGGATATATACTGAAGCAATGCAAGTTAGGTACCTTGCTCAAGGCAGTGTCCTACCCGGGAATCGAGCCTGTGACCTTTAGGTTACAAGACCAGTTCCTTAACCATTATACTACATTGCTACCCAGCCCGTTAATGCATAGGCAGGGGATACGTCCCCCTCAATATTTAGAACACGTGCATTTGTCCCCCCCCAATGAAAACAGGGAAGAAGCAGAGGACGTTTATAAATAAAGACAGAAAAGGCGCAAACTGGTGCATAATAATTCACCAGAATGCAGGAAATGAAGTGTTTGACTTGACGCTCAGACCCCCCCACTTAATGTGTACCCCCTGATGTCCAAGCGAAGCCTACGCCACTGCGACAACGTGACGGTACTGTATGCGGCACGGCTGCTGGTTTCGGTCCAAAAACACTACATTTTGGGAATTTTGCCCTTGGAAAACTTTTCAGCCCTTTCGGCGCAGCTGCGGCGACGGCGGTTGGCGTCGTGACCTCACGAACGAAGAACGGAGCGAGCACCTCGACTCTCCTTTTTAACGGGGCGGGAGAATCCTACCTGTAGTGTCCTACCCGGGAATCGAACCTGCGACCTTTCAGTTACAAGTCTAGTTCCTTACCCACTGTGCTACACTCCGTCCTCAGCGAGCCGCGTCCGTCCCGGAAGGGGAACGCTAACCTGAGGGGAGCTGAAGGACAGATTACGTGATTAATTGCTTGCCTGGAGGGTTAAGGAAATGTTTACTGAAACAAGGGAGAAGAGCGGGGGGTGGGGGGGACTTAAGCCATATTTAAAACGTCCCTTATTATACGGCGAGAGGACGCGCTGTCGTGTGCACATATGCTCGCCGCGCTCGCCTCGCGTAGCCAAGCGCAGAGGTCGGGCAAGCAGTCGCTTTAAGCGCCAACGAGCGGGATTCGGTTCCCCCCCCCGTGCGCCCCCCCCCCCCGTGCGCCCCCGCCGCAGCGTTAACGGCAATCAATCTTTTAATTAAGCGGCCGTCAAAAAAAAATTCAACCGAGCGAACAGAACACTTTTGCCTTGGCTGCAGTCCATTCCTTCAACCCCCAGAGCTGGAGTCTGGTCTTTATAAAAGAACCCAGCGTGGAAAGGAATTCTTTTCATAACAACAAAACAACAAAGAGCAATATCTAATGTGAGAAAATTATTGAAGTCTGTAGCATTGCTAAGCATCATTATCACCCTCACAGCCATTGTGTTTTGAACGCAAGAATGAAATAATACTTGTCATGTATGAATGATCAAATTTGTACTGTAAAAACATAACATAAGAGAAGGCGCATCAAATGGCCTGTATCGACTTCTGTTGATCCCCTATTAATGCCATCTAATGATGAAAACAAAAGCTACCATATTAACTAATGAGGTTTGTTAATACTGATCCTCATTGAATCAACTACTTAATTTCAAGGCCAAATGATTCCCTCAATTTTAATTATTTTTGTGCCTTAGATGTAAAACTGGCTATAGCAGAAGCAGTTACAATGACTGGACAAATACAGAAATACTGACAGCTTTAAATGACCGCTACAATTTATATCGTCTTCGCTCCATGCTAGCTTAGCTCGGTACCAGCCAATAAATTTGTATCCGAACCGGTGCGTGAAGCCAGCAGAGACAAGCTATGTTTAGATATCTGGCAATATAATGAGTGTAGCGTAGAGCTGTGTTATCTGATTAAGACATTTTAGTACAGTTCAGGATATTTACTCGCAAGAAGCATTACACGCCATAAACTCAAGATTGTCGACTAGAATAAGATTTACAGATAGCGCATAATTTCCCCCCAATGCCCCAGGTGGCAGTTCAAAGTTAAGATAATGACTTTGGCTGAACGAATATAAACTTTTTATCTCGAGAACATAAAAAAAGAAATTGCATGCGCTGAAATTTGTTGCTCAGACAAGGGCAAAGAAATGTTCTGCTAAGGGTGACTGTCCCACCCCCTGTTGCAATTCGATCGGTATCCAGTAGTATTCAGTGTTCTGAAAGACAACTGCATGTCTTTCATTGACACTCATGAGGAAGAAAAACAACAGTTTATTCATTTTCATGCTCTTAAATTTGTAATAAAAATAAACATCTGACAGGTTGAGAAGATCAAATTATAAACATTTTTCTTTGAGGGACACGTGAGGCCCTCGCAATGGCGATGAAAAAAAGAAAAAAGAACTGAGCTTTGTGTTTTTCTGGCTTTTTCTGTGAGGTAAATCAACATGGGAAAAAAAAAGAATCCTTTCTTCAAACTGCAGCAGCAGAATCAGACACTGGAGAGGAGCACCTGTAAGCCCGCTGGCTTTTTAACCTGAATCCAACCTGACTGCCTCCCCCCCCCCACCCCAACCCCAACCCCCCCAGCTCTCATCTCAGGAGGGTCCACGACAGCTTTCATCTTCACAACATCTACGGGCGCGAGAATCGGCGTGGTCCGGACAAGGTAAGCACCATCAACGCGGATTTGCTGCGGCTCCCATCCCCCCTACATCACCGGAAACCCCCCCCTCTACACAGCCCCCCCACACACCCCCCCCTCCCCCCACCCCCATCCCCACCCGGCTGTCCGAAACAAGCGTTCTGCCGCAGCGTGGCAGACATCTGCTCCCTGTGACCAGTACCCTCGTGACCACTTCCTCTCTCCTCCGAAGCAGCCAGGGGGTCACCCCTGAACATGAACGGGCCTCAACCCCCACGCCCCCTGTCCCTGGGCTGGTTTCCAGCGAGGGTTAATTACACGCAGGTCACCGCCGTTTGGGGTCGTTCTAGAAGGAGAGTGCCAGCTGCACCCCTAATGACAGTCAGTCATCATCATCACTTCAGCACGGCTAGCACGAACCGGAAACCGTTAGCGAGGCAAGTATAGCAAGTACAGGGGCGACATAGCTCAGGAGGTAAGACCGATTGTCTGGCAGTCGGAGGGTTGCCGGTTCAAACCCCGCCCTGGGCGTGTCGAAGTGTCCTTGAGCAAGACACCTAACCCCTAACCCCTAACTGCTCTGGCGAATGAGAGGCATCAATTGTAAAAGCGCTTTGGATAAAAGCGCTATATAAATGCAGTACATTTACCATTTACCAAGTAACACACGTCGCGCTCCCAGAACAGCCTGTAACTTTTCAATAAGCAGTCTGATCTAACACCTGTTTCTCCTCCGATTCCCCCCATACACACACTGGCAGGTTTTTCTCACACAGATATAACAGGACGCTGCAGGTATAATTGACTTGGTTAATTTGTGGCAGAAATCGTCTAGGTCTCAGTGGGTGCCGTGGCTGCCACACTAGCTCGTGTGATTGGTGGAAGGCAGTTCAAATGGAATTAGATTACTTTTGACGGAAAGCTTTGAAGCTGTCACCTGTTATATACAGCCACTCTCCTTTTCTACGTGCTGTCACACCACGGCTAAATCGTTCAGCAGGTGTTCGTGAAACTGCGGCAGGCCTCGGTTTGTGAGGGAGGATCCGAGCAATCGGAGGTAAATGGTAAATGGACTGCATTTATATAGCGCTTTTATCCAAAGCGCGTTACAATTGATGCCTCTCATTCGCCAGAGCAGTTAGGGGTTAGGGGTTAGGTGTCTTGCTCAAGGACACTTCGACACTCCCAGGGCGGGGTTTGAACCGGCAACCCTCCGACTGCCGGACAATCGGTCTTACCTCCTGAGCTATGGGGGGCGTGTCGGAGGACCACGGCTACTGGTTAATACTGGGTGACACTGTAGTATAATAGGTAAGGAGCTGGTCTTGTAACCTAAAGGTCACAGGTTCAATTACCCAGAAGGACACTGCTGTTGCAAGGAACTTAACCAGCATTGCTTCAGTATATATTCAGCTGTATAATTGGATACAATATAAATGCTGTGTCAAATGCTGTATAAGTCGCTCGGGATAAGCGTCGGCTGAATGCTAAATGCCTGTAACATAGTATAATGTAACACTAGTGGGACCGTTCAGTCCACTCGCAGAGCAGCATCGGTTGTAAACGTTTAAGCGTCTGCTATTTTTCGCCCGTGTCACTAATGCCGACATTTTGTGGCTAAAAAAAATTTAAACCAAACGCGTTAACGACATGATAAATAAGAGGCGAAGCGGGCGTTAAAAGCGCTGAGAGGCTCCCGGTGTGAAAGGGAATTAGCGCCCGTGAAAAGCGTGTATTTTACTCCGCGAGCCGACGGGAACGGGTGTTTATTACACCTGCAGCCGTCCGTTAGGGGCTGTAAAACCCGCCCACGTCCGTCAGCTTAATCCGCACTTCCCACTTCCCTCCTTTTTTTTTTTTTCCCTGTGTCGGTTTCGGCGAGATCTGAGCGGCTGGACTGACACCCTAAAGCGGAGGTTTCGACGGTGAAGAGTCTAAACGCTGACAAGTCTCTCTCATGTGTTTATAGAAGTCATATATTAGCGTCTGCACTTGCAGCTGACACATCAGAAGAAAGTGCTAGTCATTTGGGGGATAGGGAGATGGCTTGATAGCGGACTGCATACATGGTGCTTGCGCAGCGGTTGTATCTGATCTGTGAGAGATGGGGGTAATGGCAAAACTGATAACTAGGTACAGATGTGTGTGTGTGTGTGTGTGTGAGAGTGTGAGTGTGTGTGTGTGTGTGAGTGTGATTGTGTATGTGTGTGTGTGCATGTGGGTCTGTGTGTATGAGCGAATGCCTGTGTGTGTGTGTGTGTGTGTGTGGACAGACAGACAGACAGATAGATAACATTTAGGGTATTTTCACTGCACTCTCAAAGTTACAAACGATTCCGAAATTTGTATTTCAGTGGAGTATTTCTCTTTTGTTGTGGGTTTTTTTTCCTCTAGTGTTTGCTAATTGACGCACAATTTGTATTTATGATTTCAAAACATGCTGGATGCACGCTCACAACATCACAGTCATCACGTGAATCATATCACACCAGGTAAGGTGCAAATGAAAGTTGCATAGCAAATATGCAGGTGCCATTTTAGACAGCTCGGGGTGCCCAGCGGTACAAGCTGTCTACCTGGTTTGCATAAAGACTCCAAGGAGGGCGATGGAGACAAAAAAACAGGCATATCACTGGACAGCCCTAAACCATGTGGAAGGGGTCCTGAGGTATTCTGCCCGGAACAAATTAGCAATCAAGCACTGAAAAGAAATTTAAAAAATAAATAAAGCAAGTACCTTTCAGAATTCATGTGTATACCCCTTCGTAATTGAAATAAATCATGCAATATGATCAAATAATGATGTTTAAAATACTTGAATGGTTTATTAAGAGCTTTAGCACATGCAAAACCTTTCAGCGCATGCAAAACCAATAACACGACCAATGATTGGTCAAGGCATTTGTTTTTGCACCAATCAAGTGTTTAAAATATCGTACTGCACATTGCTCTTCTTTTGTTTTACTGGTTAAAAAAAGCCATTAAATGAAGCATCACAAATGGGCCTAATTATTGGATATTATTCCATCCTCACGGCAACTAGAATGAATAGTCAGTTTGATTGCAGTCACACCCTGCTCAGGAGAATAATACAACAGAAGAGAATAGATTAGACCACTTCTTCCTGGATTCCAGGCAAAGAAGATTTCTAAGGAAAAATAAATGTTTCACATTCTAAGGTATGCGCATCTTCCTATGACTGAATATTGCATGAATATTACATGCAGAGAATCGAATGCTGAGGGTTTGAAAGCTGCATCTGTATGAAGAAATGGGATTTTCAATAGAAATGTATAATTTCAGGCTGAATATTTTTTTTATACCCTTGAACGGTTTAGTGTCCTTATTCGATTCTTAATACTGAATTATGGAGAGCAGATTTTTTTTTGGGGGTGGGGGGTCATCCATACATTCATGCGCTTATGGAGTCGAGAATTCACGGCGATTTTATTTTCTAAGAAGCTAGAGGCCCACCTTTGTGTTTGCTCAACCTGCAGAGAGAGAGAGGGGGGGGGGGGGTTCCCAACCATATATATTCTTATACATATCTTATTTACATACATCCTTCACGCTGTATTGGATAAACAAAAAACTGCATATTGGGCAGCATGAAGCTGGCTGTGTGAAATCGGCTATAATTGCTTACTGGCCAATGCAGGCATTTAGTAGATGCTAAAGTGCATCCTACACCGCTTACTATCGTCATTTTTTTAAATTTTTTTTTTTACATACACTCCTTCGCCTCTCGCCCAAAGCATGCTGGGATAGGCTCCAGCACCCCCCGTGACCCTGCCCAGGATAAGCGGGTATAGATAATTCAGTCTAAATACCGGGCTCAATGGTACAGTGACAGCACTCCACTGCAACCTCAGCAGAGCCGTTTAGCCTCTGCTAGCAGCTCCATACTGCCACTCTCTGTTTCCATTACTACTCGCATTACTATTACAATTAGTGAGTATCTTCTTAAGAGGGGACACGGGGCTCTGATCTTAACCTCAAGAGCGCACATATTCTACCATGTGGAAACCTGCAAGGTACATTCCATAAAAATAAAACAAATTGTACGTTTGAAAATATTTTCACTGCACCATGTTTTGTCATCAAAAAGTATTGAGGTAAAATAAGAAACTTTCTTTCAAAAACTACCATTAAATGCATAGAGGGCTTGCACAATTGGGTTCTACAGAATTCATAGGTATAAAATATATTATCAACATACCTGAGCCAGAACTCAGCCAAGACATTTCACTCAGGCACATTTCAAACGTGTGTTCATAACGCATGCTTTTGAGTGTCCTTTTGATTTTTTGATGCCTTTGACAACAAACAACCTAAAAGATAAGGGAGTATTGCAAAAGAGAATCGGTCTGTTTTTATCAAACAAGGAGTAATCTCTGAAATATCTTCTTCAGCGGAACACACAGAGAATTCAATTAAAAATGAGCACTGCCATTGATTTTTTTTTAAATGGGTGATAGTTGGGAATAGTCTACTGTTCAACGTTATTTTTCAACAAGGAAAGTGACAGGATCCATTCCAATGCCGTTTTGAATATATCCTGTCATTTAGTCCATTTTCCCTCCTCAAATAAGAGGACAAGAGCTTGAGAAAGAGGATGAGAGATGAGCTTATTTTAGAGCACTGTTTTCATAAAAGCACGACTCGTTCATACCCTGAGGGGGGAAGAAAGATGGTTTGGTACTTAATAAGTCCCCAAGGGCGGTACAGAATTCTGCCTGGAGGAAAATTAAGAGGAAATAATATAAAAAGAAGAAAAAAAAAGACCCCACAATTTAATATTTAGTGAGATAATAAGTATACAGTTATATCCATATTCACTTTTGTGTCTGCTGCGTTTTTACGTGTAACTTCACGTTATAGATATACTCATGTAATTACGAGGTACTTACAATGTAATTACACAGGTATATGTATGATTGTAAGCAGCATACGCACATAATGTTACATGGTAGGAAAAACGTATCCTACCCATGTGGCCATATTTCAAGTGTTCTTGTACCCTTGATTGGACAGCCTAGCCTCCTAGCCAAGAAGGCTATTTCTGATTGGTCAGAATCCACAGTGCATGCACAGCTTCCATTACCAGCCAGTTACATTCATCTCTCTATATTCCTCTCCCTGATGATTAAATGTACAAAATGAAAGTCTAAATATTGGACATTTTTTTTTATTAATGTAAAATAAAACATGTCCAAATCTCAATATCAATATGAATTTGATTTATCATTCAGCCTGCGTGTATAAACACATTGTCTATTTCTTTAGTTCCAGCGCACATTGTACTCATCTCCTGTTGTTCCGTCAGTTTCATT